>NC_141877.1:143195725-143498755 GCF_056163025.1 Triticum urartu | reverse complement strand
AATAAGTTCTTTTTGAGCCATCGATGTAATAAGTGTGTGATTGCAACTCTGCTATAAAACCTCGATGTACTGTGTGGTGTCAGCATTACTGATCCAGGGATGACACCGTAGCACAGTAGACGTGATCCATTCGGGTCAGGTCGCTACAGAGATGGTATCAGAGCACACGCTGACTGTAGGACACGACCACTAAGTTAAAGCCATAGATCACCCTTCTCTTCTCATTTTCTAACTCCTCATCTTTTCTACTCTTTTAGGATGACGCACGCGAAGATTAAGTACGCTCAACCGGATGAAGGCACACCTTTTGGATTTCACCTGAAGGAAGTCACCAAGTACCTGAACATTGGATTACCAAGCTTCACGGGAACCTTCAACGCCACTCTGCCTGAAGAGGAGCGCTGGAAGATTCAAGCTCACGTTCCGGGAAGGACATTCGCGCCAATCACGAAACCCATATATAGTGTTTTCAATGCACCAACCTGGAGTCTAGGAAGGAGCATGGCAGCTCATATCACCATAGGACACATTGGAGAAGTTTATCAAGAAGACCTCAAGGACACTATCTACCAGATTTGCGGACGCCGTGATGAACAATGGGAGTTAGTCAGCACCAAGAAGGATAGATCTATTGCAGCAATCATCCAGGAGTTAAACCAGCACATTCGACACCACGAGAACCAGATGTGCAATGATATGGTAGAGTTGAAGAATGCGAAGGCAAGGATCATCGAGCTAGAAGGAGAACTAAAGTCTACACGCAAGGACTACATGGACGAGATCGTAGCTCTAGCAAGGCACAATTGCGATCTTAAGCAGGAGATTGAAGAACTCAAGAGCAAGTTAGCATCCCAGGAGGACGACAAGTACGTCGCATGTCCGGACAACTACATCATCATCAACGACACCGATTCGGATCCAAGTGAACCCGACTTTGAAGACGAAGCTGGAGTAGATATCATGGAGTCTTCCACCGGTTCAAATTTCTAGATGACCACCAGATAGTAGTAGTATTCCCCCATGTAAACACATTATAGTCGAGCACTTTTGTGATAGATAGACCGTTTGTAAGCCCTTGCTTGATTGATTGAAGTGATTTTGTGTGCATTTGCCTCATGAGCATATGGGTAGTGTTTTCCCTTTAGACCCCCTCTATTCTTAATTCTCGTCTTTTCTAAACCCTCAGATGCCTCCACCCAAGCCCTTAAAACACCTATGCTAGTAAGCTCGCCAGGAGCAGAATACATGGCCAGACAAGGATGTTTCCAAGTACCATTGAGTATAGGAAGGCATGTATTCCCAACGGATTTAATTATTCTGGAATCCCAAGGACTGGATGTGATTCTTGGTATGGATTGGCTGTCGATGTATGGAGGAAACATCGATTGCGCCAGTAAGACAATTTTGCTTACCACACCAGAAGGAAGAAGGATCAAGTATGTATCCCGGCATGTGCCAAACAGGACACAAGTGAATTGCCTAACAGGAGTTGTGCAGGAGGAAGTACCAGTGGTAAAGGATTTTCCTGATGTATTTCCTGAGGAATTACCAGGCATGCCACCGGATAGAGACATTGAGTTTTTGATTGAGTTATTGCCAGGTACAGGCCCAATATCGAAGCGACCGTACCGGATGCCAGCAAAGGATTTGGTGGAAATTAAGAATCAGATTAAGGAGTTATTGGATAAAGGTTACATTCGCCCAAGTTCTTCACCTTGGGGATCACCTGTACTTCTAGTGGAAAAGAAGGATGGATCATTAAGGATGGTTGTAGATTATCGGGGATTGAATGAAGTAACCATCAAGAGCAAGTACCCACTGCCAATGATTAATGATCTGTTTGATCGATTACAAGGAGCTAAAGTGTTTTCCAAGATCGATTTGCGATCAGGGTACCATCAGTTGAAGATTCGAGAGCAGGACATACCTAAGACAGCATTCACCACAAGATATGGACTGTATGAGTATACCATTATGTCATTTGGATTGACTAACGCACCTGCCTATTTTATGAACCTGATGAACAAAGTGTTTATGGAGTTTTTGGATAAGTTCGTCGTAGTGTTCATTGATGACATCCTAGTTTATTCAAAGAATGAAGAGGAGCATAAGGAACATTTGCGTTTGGTTTTGGAGAAACTAAGGGAACATCAGTTATATGCCAAATTCAGCAAATGTGAGTTTTGGTTGAAGGAAGTTGGATTCCTCGGACACGTTATATCCGGAGAAGGTATAGCAGTTGACCCCACAAAGGTTGAGACCGTAACCGAATGGGAAGCACCAACAACAGTTGGAGAGATCCGGAGTTTTCTTGGACTCGCAGGATACTACCGGAGATTTATTGAGAATTTCTCAAAAATTGCGAAGCCTATGACGGAGTTGTTGAAGAAGGATACTAAGTTCAAATGGACTGAGGAGTGTGAGGCTAGTTTCCAGGAGTTGAAGAAACGATTGGTTACCTCACCGGTATTGATTTTGCCAGATCAGACCAAGGATTATGAGGTGTATTGCGATGCTTCACGTCGAGGACTTGGAGCAGTGCTTAGGCAGGAAGGGAGAGTTGTTTCGTATGCATCACGACAACTGAAGCCTCATGAGTTGAATTATGCCACGCATGATTTGGAGTTAGCAGCCATAGTGCATGCGTTGAAAACGTGGAGACATTTCCTCATTGGAAATCATTGTGAGGTGTACACGGATCACAAGAGTTTGAAGTACATTTCCACGCAGAAGGAGTTGAACCTCCGACAAAGGAGATGGTTGGAGCTCATCAAGGATTATGACATGAGATTGCATTACCATCCCGGAAAGGCTAATGTAGTAGCTGACGCATTGAGCCGTAAGAGCCATGTCAATACCCTAGTGACGGGGAAAATACCAAAGGAATTAGCAGAAAACCTTCGTGAGCTATGTTTGGAAATAGTTCCGAGAGGCTATGTAGCAGCATTGGAGATTCAGTCAAAATTGATGGATAGGATCAGAGAAGCTCAGAAATCTGACAAGGAGATTGCTGCTATAAAGGAGAAACTTAGCAAAGGAAAAGCAAAGGGATTTCGTGAGGATGAGCACAATACCCTATGGTTTGAGGACCGTGTTTATGTGCCCAATGACCCGGAGATCAGGAAGTTGATTTTGCAGGAGGCACATAATTCACCATATTTGATTCACCCAGGGAATACCAAGATGTATTTGGATTTGAAGGAAACATTCTGGTGGACCGGAATGAAGAAGGATATTGCAGCGTATGTAGCAGTTTGTGACGTATGTCAGAGAGTAAAAGCAGAACATTAAAAGCCAGCAGGATTGTTACAACCACTGCCGATACCCGAATGGAAGTGGGATAAGATAGGCATGGATTTTATCACAGGGCTACCCAGGACAAAAGCCGGATATGACTCGATATGGGTAGTAGTTGATCGTTTGACGAAGGTAGCACATTTCATTCCAGTTAAGACCACTTACACCAGTGCTAAGTTGGCAAAGATATACATGACTAGAATCGTTTGTTTGCATGGAGCTCCGAGGAGTATCGTATCAGATAGAGGAACCCAATTTACCTCAAAGTTTTGGAATCAGTTGCATGAAACTTTAGGAACCAAACTAGAGTTCAGCACAGCTTTTCATCCGCAGACAGATGGACAGACCGAGAGAGTCAATCAGATTTTGGAAGATATGCTGAGAGCTTGTGCACTAGATTATGGATCAAGTTGGGACGAAAACTTACCGTATGCGGAGTTTTCTTATAACAACAGTTACCAAACCAGTTTGAAGATGGCCCCTTTCGAAGCTTTATACGGAAGGAGGTGCAGGACACCGTTGTCCTGGAACGAAGTTGGAGACCGTCAATTCTTTGGACCAGATTTGATTAAGGAGTCAGAACGGAAGGTTAAGTTGATTCGCGATAGGCTCAAGGTAGCCCAGTCCAGGCAGAAGAGCTATGCAGATTCTAAACGCAAGGAGATAGTTTACGAAACCGGAGACAGAGTTTACCTTCGAGTATCCCCACTTCGAGGAGTTAAGCGTTTTGGAGTTAAGGGAAAGTTAGCACCGCGTTTCGTTGGACCGTTTAAGATCGTGAAACGTATGGGAGAAGTCGCTTATAAGTTGGAACTACCAGAAGGACTGTCAGGAGTTCATGATGTATTCCATGTTTCTGCGCTGAAGAGATGTCACGCCGAGATGGCGGAGGTACCGCTAAGAGATACAGTGCCATTAGAAGCGATTCAGTTAAAGGATGACCTAACATATGAGGAGAAGCCAGTCAAGATTCTCGATTATGCCAGCAGAGTTACTCGCAGCAAGGTTATCAAGTTTTGCAAAGTTCAGTGGAACCACCATTCAGAGGATGAAGCCACCTGGGAGAGAGAAGAAGATTTGCTCAAAGACCACCCTCACCTATTTTCTAGCCAACCCGAATCTCGAGGGCGAGATTCATCTTAAGGGGGGTAGGTTTGTAACATCCCAAATTTTCAATTTGGAATGTTATACACTAGATCATATGCATATCATATTTTCTTGCATTTTGGTTGATCCTAGAAATTTCACGTAACTCAAGGACCCTCGGAGAGAGTTGGAGATTTCGTTATTTTCATATTTGAGAGTTTTCTCGAATTTTGAAAAATAGGATCATTTGATTTATTTATTTTATCTTCAATAAATTTTCCGGTGTCAAAATATATGAGAGAGGGAATAATATGACTTTCCCAAATTTAGGAAAAATGAAGATATAATAAATAGATCAATTTTGCTTTCCGGTGTTTATTTGCATTTTATTTGGATAGGGAAAAATGCGCGTTTTCAAAAATTGCATTTTAGGTCCGGAGAAAAGTTCATTTTGTTCGGCTCATTTTTAGGAGTCGGGGAAAATTTACTTTAGATTTTTCGGAGTTCGTTTAGATCCCTTTTTGTTTATTTTTCTGCGCGAGGAAACTTTTTAAAAATAAAATAAAATTGAGCAGCGCCTTGGGCCAAAGGCCCAAGCCAAGCCACCTACCGCCGCGCTCCCAGGCGCCAGGCGCCGAGCCAGGAGCCGGTCGGCCGCCGCCGCCTCTTGCTAGGACCGAATCCTTTTAGGATTCTAGGGCGCCCCCTTGTCCCCTTTTCCTTATTTCGTTTTCTTTAGTCCTACTTCGTTTATTTTCTAGATCTTTCCTACTCCTATTCTAATTCCTTGTCCTCTACCCCAAGTAAACCCCTCCCCTCCCCAATATAAATACCCAAGCACCCCCCCTCTAAACACATCAAATCAAAGCTCTCCTCCACACCGCGCCTTGCACCGCCGCCGCGCCGCATCACACCGCGCCCTGCGTCACCGCCGCCGCGCCGCCTCACCCGCGCCGCCACCCCACACCCCGCGCCGCCGCCGCACCTCGCCGCCGCCGCCGCCTCACCCGCGCCGCCACCCCACACCCCGCGCCGCCGCCGCACCTTGCCGCCGCCGCCCCACACCCGCGCCGCCGCCGCACCTTGCCCACGCCGCCGCCCTACGCCGACGCCGCCGGAGCCCCGTTCACCGGAGACCTCGCCAAGGTAGCCCCGCGCTACATCTATTCTTTTCCTCGGATCGTTCTCTTCTAATCGTTCCGATTCTTTTCTTCTCTAAACCGTTCCGGTTTTCTAGATCAGTTTTTCGATCTGTTTTTCTTCTCCGAAACCCTAGATCGGATTCGTTTTCTTCTCCGATTTAGTTGCCTTTGGACCGTTCGCCGGACCGTTCGTCCTAACGAACGTGATCACCGGATTCTTCTAGGTTAACGAACGTCCATTCGTTTAACCGTTCTTCTTTTTCTTTTCGTCGGATTTATTCCGCGATCGCGATCTCAGATCCGATCTTCTTCCTAGTCTATTTTTCCGCTCGTTTATCGGAATCAGGTGATTCAAGCGCCTGGAGTTTCGTCTCGAAACCGCCGTTCTGTCTAATCAACTTGAACAAGCTTTTGTTACATTAAAATTTTGACCAAGTTTCAACTTGCTAGAACCGAGTTGTTTTCTTCCGCCGTTTGTTTTTCGTTCTTTCTTTGCAACCGGAGTTCTTAAGTTGAACTACTTGGTTCGATCTCTTGTTCGAGTTTTACCTGTGCATTAGATGAGTACTTATTGTATGCTTGTTGTTTGTCTACGATAGATTACCCGGATTGCGCCGCCTGTTACTTCGAAACCCTAGGACTCGCGGATCATCAGCAAGGCAAGTAACACTTTGATCATACCTTTTCTACAACCCATGTTTTATTGCATTAGATCAATCCTCACACATTGCATGATTAGGATCTAATTAAATTGTGGGATGGGAAGTAGATGAGGTAGTACCTATTACCTGTATTACTATGAAACCTTTGGGAGTTACTTCTACGTTTGCTTATTATGCCATGCTATGCTAGTAGACGTGGATTGGGTGAGTGATATCCATGACAGATGTGAGATGATAATTTTAATGGTTTATTTAAGGTGGCAACTTAAACACACATCTGGGTGGATTGAGGCACCTGATGTCTATCAGGACTTGCCTGTTTTTTTTGGACCGCCACCCAGGCTCAAAGGGATCATAAGATAATTCATGCTAGAAACTTCCGTGTGCAGCCACATGCTACTATGGGCTCTGGCATAGTTGACTAAGTTGTGCGAACTCTTACGGGGTGGACTAGCAGATGTAGGGGATGTAGGTGTACCGGTCTACCCCACATGTAAGGTGCTAGTGCTTCTGAAAGACTATGTCTCGGTCATCCGTCTTCTCAAACACCATGTAGTGCGAGAAACCAAACAGAGACGATCGAGTCTTGTGGGGAAAAGTGCGCAAACCTCTGCAGAGTAACAAACTAATCATGATTAGCCGTGTCCCCGGTTATGGACAACTTGAGTATCTAGTACTTGAATATCATTGTGAATCTCAACATGTTACTTCTAATTAATGTTATTGGGTTTTAATTACTTTTAATTGGGATTGAGAATGCTGTCAACCATTCTCAATGTTTCACAACCACCATGATAGTAAATAAAATTTATTCCTTTGCAGTACGGAAAAATTGGCTTTACGCAAAACTGTAACCATAGAGCTTTCCACCAGCCATATGTGCATATAGTATAGCTGTTTCATTCCATTATTCTCTATGTGTTACATTGCCAGCATATTCCATGTGCTGACCCGTTTTCGGGCTGCAACGTTAATGTTGCAGACTTTTCAGACGATGATTGAGGTGTTTAGGTCGTGGCCCTATACTCAGTGATGCCGCTGGAGTTGATGGACCCATTTATCTTCCAAGTCTTCCGCTGTTATCTTTAAAATATGGCCTTAAGTCATATTTATTGTAATAAGTTCTTTTTGAGCCATCGATGTAATAAGTGTGTGATTGCAACTCTGCTATAAAACCTCGATGTACTGTGTGGTGTCAGCATTACTGATCCAGGGATGACACCGTAGCACAGTAGACGTGATCCATTCGGGTCAGGTCGCTACATGGAAACCGCTTATCATTTCCTTCTGCTCCTCATTGGGTTCGACACTCTTACTTATCGAAAGGACTATGATAGATCCCCTATACTTGTGGGTCATCAAAAATGCATAGTGCTATGCGACACTCTAGGCACGATCTCCGGGAGCTCCTGAAGTGGTCTTCTTGCTAGTTTCTCCGATGTGTGTAGATGGCATAGAGAGGAGGGCATCTACAAAAGCTTCGGTAGAGGTCTATGGAGCTGGAGGAGTTGAAACTGGAGGTGCAATAGTGGCAGTTGCTGCAGGTGTTGAAAGAGTAGTCCTGGTGTCACTAACAACTGGCACCGCTGAAGACCTTTGTGCCCTTGGCACTCGCTGAAAAGTGTCTGTGGTAGGTCTTTCATTCCTGTCCTCAACTTCTTCCTGGAGCTTCTCCACAGTGGTTTGGATCTCTGTGACCTTCACATCTAGATCATGGAATTTAGTCTTAATGATCCTCTCAAGACTCTCTTGATTTTGTGTCAGGGTGGCCAAGCCCTTCTCAATCCTCACAGTAGCCTCAAGCAGATAACTGAGTTGATCTTGCTTGGTCTTGAGCATCACAATTGAAGCATCTGGTGCACTGGCTGCCTTTGCTTCTTTTGCAGACTTCTCTCTCTCTCTCTATCCTCCCGAGCTTATGCACTAGTTGGATGAGATGCATCCATGACAATTTCATTGTCCTCAAATTCTGGCCTCAGGGGAAGATGCTCTTTATCTAGAAGATATGTCCCTGTTCCCATCTTGGAGTTGATCAACATCTGTATATGAGGGGCATATCCACATGATCTCTTCTGATCAGCTGGAGTTCTCCTCACCATCTCAACAATCAAAGTCATCACTTTGAACTTCCGCGGTACATCAAACATGTGGAGCAAGTTGATGGAGTGACCATGGATCATTCTATGATCTCCTAACTTGGGCGACAGAGTGTGCCTCAAGATGGTGTTGATGGTAGTCAGTACAGACGGCAGATAGTATATTGACCCAAGCTTGTGAGTCTCCAAGGCATCATCAGGAATAGTCTTGTACATGTTGGCTATGGAGTTGTGATCTTTCCTAGGCTTGGCATATACATCAGTGTCATTCTCATCTTCCTTAGGGGCATTGATCAGCTTGGCCCACTCAGAGATTGTAGATTGATATTTGGTTCCCTCAGTCATCCAGACAATTCTTCCATCCGGATAGAAATGAGCAATTGAGTAGAATTGCATTATCATTTCATCATTCCACTTGGTCAACTTCTGACCAACAAACTTATCCACTTCATTCATCCTGAAGCTCTCATGCACACCTGGGAAGTAGTCCTCATTGTCATCAATATATGTCCAGTCAACCACCTCATCTCACTAACAATGGGCTTCTTGTCCAACAAGAGAAGTCATGCCGTTCCTTGCTGTGTAAGTTGTAGTCCACAACATTCCTTCTCCTAGTGGCACAGGGATCAGTCTGGCTCCATAATCTCAGACCTGCATCCTTTCTTTCCTTCATGTTTTCTGCCACAGGATGATCATCACTATGATATGGAATCTTTGGCTTCAGTTTTCTGAGCACTTGTGGCTCTTCATCCTCTTGAACTTCATGCACTGGGCCTTGTTCTTCTCAGCAGAACATATGTTCCTGGTGGATCTCTTGGGTGCAGAATGTTTTGGAGCTTGAGCTTGAGTTGGAGGCTTGGGGGCTGACTTGGGCTTAGATGGAGTAGCCCCAGTCCTTATGGCATCCCCCATGAGCTTCTGAGTCTTTGCAGGAGGTGCAACGGGATCTTCTTCCTCCTCCTCTTCTTCATCAAAGTCTCTCATCATAGATGGTTTTCCTCACTCTCTCCTTCCTTTTCTTTCCTCCATCAACCTCTTCTTCTCTTGGTTCAAGAGTGAACTCCATAGTTTCTTGAGTGGAGGCTCTGGCTTTTGACAAAGGCTTCCTCTTAGCAGGATCCTTATTTTGCATACCAGTCTTGGTAGCAGCAGCAACTTGCTCTTTCTTGAACATCTTTTTCTTGGAGGTCACCTCCTCCTCAGCAACAAAGTCTTCATCCTCAGACTCAGATGTTTTCTTCTTCCTTTGCCTAGTAGCAGCCTTAGAAAAGTTGCTGGGTGTGCTTCTTCTTCCATCCTTATAGCTGCTTGCTACCTCTTGAGCATGCATTGGTTTTCCCTTGAAGAGGAAAGGGTGATGCAGCAAAGTAGCATAAGTATTTCCCTTAGTTTTTGAGAACCAAGGTATCAATCCAGTAGGAGACTACACGCAAGTCTCCTAGTACCTTCACAAACAAAAAAGAACCTCGCAACCAACGCCATAAAGGGGTTGTCAATCCCTTCACGGTCACTTACGAAAGTGAGATCTGATAGAGATAATAAGATAAATATTTTTGGTATTTTTGTTGCATAGATTGAAAAGTAAAGATTGCAAAATAAACGGCGACATAAATAGCTAGTTGACGGGAAAATAATATGATGTAAAGTAGACCATGGGGCCATAGGTTTCACTAGTGGCTTCTCTCATGATAGCATAAATTACGGTGGGTGAACAAATTACTGCCGAGGAATTGCGCATAGTTATGATGATATCTAAGCATGATCATGAACATAGGCATCACGTTCGTGTCAAGTAGACCGAAACGATTCTGCATCTACTACTATTACTCCACACATCGACCACTATCCAGCATGCATCTAGAGTATTAAGTTCATAAGAACAGAGTAATGCATTTGCCAAGATGACATGATGTAGAGGGATAAACTCAAGCAATATGATATAAACCCCATCTTTTTATCCTCGATGGCAACAATACAATACGTGCCTTGCTGCCCCTGCTGTCACTGGGAAAGGACACCGTAAGATTGAACCCAAAGCTAAGCACTTCTCCCATTGCAAAAAGATCATTCTAGTAGGCCAAACCAAACTGATAATTTGAAGATACTTGCAAAGATATCAAATCATGCATATAAGAATTCAGAGAAGAATCAAATATTGTTCATAGACAATCTTAATCATAAACCCACAATTCATCGGATCTCGGCAAACACACCGCAAAAAGAATTACATCGAATAGATCTCCAAGAACATCGAGGAGAACTTTGTATTGAGATCCAAAGAGATAGAAGAAGCCATCTAGCTAATAACCATGGACTGGAAGGCCTGTGGTAAACTACTCACACATCATCGGAGAGGCTATGGTGTTGATGTAGAAGCCCTCCGTGATCGAATCCCCCTCTGACAGGTCGCCGAAAAAGGTCCCCAGATGGGATCTCACGGGTACAGAAGGTTGCGGCAGTGGAAAAGTGGTTTCATGGCTCCCCTGAATGTTTTCGGGGTATAAGAGTATATATAGGCGAAAGAAGTAGGTCGGTGGAGCCACGAGGGTGGGGGGCGCGCCGCCCTACCTCATGGCCGCCTCGTTGCTTCCTTGACCTCCACTCCAAGTCTCATGGATTGCGTTTGTTCCAAAAAAAAGATCCTCGCGAAGGTTTCATTCCGTTTGGATTCCGTTTGATATTCCTTTTCTGCGAAACACTGAAATAGGCAAAAAACAACAATTTGCACTGGGCCTTCGATTAATAGGTTAGTCCCAAAAATAATATAAAAGTGCATAATAAAGCCCATTAAACATCCAAAACATATAATATAATATCATGGAACAATCAAAAATTATAGATACGTTGGAGACGTATCAAGCATCCCCGAGCTTAATTCCTGCTCGTTCTCGAGTAGGTAAATGATAAAAAACAGAATTTTTGATGTGGAATGCTACCTAACATAATTTTCAATGTATTCTCTTTATTGCGGCATGAATGTTTAGATCCAAAAGATTCTAGATAGACGTTTAATATTGACATAAAAATAATAATACTTAAAGCATGCTAACCAAGCAATTATGTCTTATCAAAATAACATAGCCAAAGAAAGCTTATCCCTACAAAATCATATAGTTTGGCCATGCTTCATTTTCATCACACAAAATCCTCCCATCATGCACAACCCCGATGACAAGCCAAGCAATTGTTTCATACTTTAGCCTTTTCAAAATCTTTCAACTTTCATGCAATATATGAGCGCGGGCCATGGACATAGCACTATGGGTGGAATAGAATATAATGATGGAGGTTGTGTGAGAAGATAAAAGGGAGAAAGTCTCACATTGACGCGGCTAATCAACGGGCTATGGAGATGCCCATCAATTGATGTCAATGCAAGGAGTAGGGATTACCATGCAACGCATGCACTAGAGCCATAAATATATGAAAGCTCAACAAAAGAAACTAAGTGGGTGTGCATCCAACTTGCTTGCTAACGAAGACCTAGGGCATTTTGAGGAAGCCCATTATTGGAATATACAAGCCAAGTTCTATAATGAAAAATTCCCACTAGTATATGAAAGTGATAACATAAGAGACTCTCTATCATGAAGATCATGGTGCTACTTTGAAGCACAAGTGTGGAAAAAGGATAGTAACATTGCCCCTTCTCTCCTTTTGTCTCATTTTTTTCTTCCCTTTTTTCTTCTCTTTTTATGGCCTTTCTCTTTTTTTCCATAGAACTTTTCTCACATGGGACAATGCTCTAATAATGAAAATCACCACACTTATATTTACTTACAACTCAAGAATTACAACTCGATACTTAGAACAAAATATGACTCTCCGTGAATGCCTCCGGTGGTGTGCCGGGATATGCAATGAATCAAGAGTGACATGTATGAAAGAATTATGAAGGTGGCTTTGCCACAAATACGATGCCAACTACATGATCATGCAAGGCAATATGACAATGATGGAGTGATGTCTACTACACAACGTTCTTCTTGTAGACGTTGTTGGGCCTCCAAGTGCAAAGGTTTGTAGGACAGTAGCAATTTTCCCTCAAGTGGATGACCTAAGGTTTATCAATCTGTGGGAGGCGTAGGATGAAGATGGTCTCTCTCAAACAACCCCGCAACCAAATAAGAAAGAGTCTCTTGTGTCCCCAACACACCCAATACAATGGTAAATTGTATAGGTGCACTAGTTCGGCGAAGAGATGGTGATACAAGTGCAATATGGATGGTAGATATAGGTTTTTGTAATCTGAAAATATAAAAACAGCAAGGTAACTAATGATAAAAGTGAGCGAAAACAGTATTGCAATGCTAGGAAACAAGGCCTAGGGTTCATACTTTCACTAGTGCAAGTTCTCTCAACAATAATAACATAATTAGATCATATAACTATCCCTCAACATGCAACAAAGAGTCACTCCAAAGTCACTAATAGCGGAGAACAAACGAAGAGATTATTGTAGGGTACGAAACCACCTCAAAGTTATCCTTTCTGATCGACATATTCAAGAGTCCGTAGTAAAATAACACGAAGCTATTCTTTCCATTCAATCTATCCTAGAGTTTGTACTAGAATAACACCTTAAGGCGCAAATAAACTGTGACGCCCCAAGACTGGAGCTTCAGATGTCTTCCAGGGTTTCCGGGTTTCGTCGTGTGATTTGTTTGGTTCATTGCATTCATCTTTGCATCATGTCATCATGCCATCATGTCATTAATCTTTGCATCTCAGATCAACTAAAATAAATCGTATGGATCTTCGATCCATTTAAATCGAGGGAAGGATGACTTCTCTTTATAATATATCCTCCCGATATTAGTGGAGCTATTATAAAATAATCCATTCTTATGGAATCACCTAAAACACACTTGCAAAATTTCCCCATGCCTTTGTTATCTCACTTCTTGACCTCGAACCTTGTCCATAAATTCTTTCGTCATTTTCCGGAGCTCCACCAAAAATCCGAATATTTTTTGGACTCTTCATTACCTTGAACTTATTCAAACCATTTGAATTAAATTCAAATGGATTTGAATTTAGATCTTCCAATTTTGGCCTTCTCTATTTTTTTCGCGGAACAAACACATTTTTTTTGCGAGTCCAGGAAATTTATCCCCATGCCTAATCCTTTCTCCACCCTTCCTTTCTTTTTTTTCTTCTTCCTTTCTTTCCTTCGCTGTTTTTTTCTGGGCTTTAGAAGAGAGGGAGGGAGAGAGAGCCTGCAGCACAGCCGGCCTCTAAGCCCGCAGCCCAGTTGCACCGAGGCTAGGGCCCAGCGCCGGTGCCAGTTAACCCTAGCGATCCCCACGCGCTCCCCTTCTCCTCTCAATCCCATTCCTCCTTGTTTCCCTTCCACAGCCGCCACACATGCATCGCTCACCAGAGGAGGATCCCCGCAGCCTGATCCCCATCTCCCATCTCTCCGTTCCTCTCGCTCTCCTCGCAACGCACCAGAGGAGGATCCCTACGCCCGATCCCTACCCTTGCATCGTCCCCGGTCGCCTCTCCCTACTCCTTCCACGACGCCTGCAACCGCTATTTCCTGCGTCGAGGAGCCGCCGCGCCAAGTCCCTGGAGCCGCCAGCGAAGGTCGCCCGTTCGCCCATCGTCTTGCTTCGCTGGAGGAGAGGACCAACGCCGCCCCTGTTCCCTTCGCTCGCGCCAAGGCCTGCCATCGCCGCCGTTCGAGTTCCTCGCGGGATCCGGCGACCTCCGCCTCGAACACGCCGGCTTCGTCCCGTTCCGCGCATTGTTGTTGCTGCTGGCCATGAGCTCACCTCTGTGACTTCCCCTGCTGCTCCCTGCATCCAGCCTGGGACCGGCCCTTCCTTCCATGTGCACCTCTGGCTGCTGCTGTTTTTGCAACGTCCCTGAGCATGAGCACTTTGCTTCGTCTTCTGCCTCCTGCCGAGTTTGGGTGGCCCCTGCTCGAGCCGCCAAGACGCATCCTGATGTCGCGAAAGACACGTGAACATCTACACGACGACCGCCGAGTACCTCTTCGCGAGTAACACTACCGTCGCGTGGATCCGCCAAGACCGTGGAGTAAATGAACAAGTACCACTACACGCAAAGACGCCAAGACCGTTTCGGATTTCACCAAGTACCACTACGGCGGGAGACCTCGACGCCTGACGCCTAAAATGATCACCGAACCAGAAATAACGCCAAGTACTAGGTCAACGAGAACCGCCAAGTTTGTCTTCCGCCGTCTCCGAAATCTCCAAGTACCACGATGAACCGAGAACAACTACCGTCGACGTGCATTTTGCCAAGTACCACTACCGCCGTCGCAAGAACGGGATCGGAAAGTCCGAAGGCCCCAAGTACCACGACACCGATGACATGAACACCTACGGAAACTTGTGAGACTAAGACCGTGAACGACTACCGTCGCCACGAGAACGACTACTTCCCACAACGAACCGTGAACAACTACTTCCTCTTCCATCGCCGAGAACCACTACCCCCCACGACGATCGTGTATGACTACACCGCTTGACCCGAACCGCTCCGATAACGCACGCTTCGAAGGTATACCCCGAGACGGCCGCCCGTGAACGAATGCATGTGTGATGTATGAGATGCTCGTGCTTGCTCCGTGCTCGAATTGTCGGTGCACGTTGCCCCTATTTTGCCTTGTCACCATCATCGACTCATGGGACACCCGGTATCTGGGAGCACCCCACCATCTTTTGCACGCATCCGCACACTTCTCCTTTGCATCGGTATCTCAACTGAGTTACCGGAACCGGAACGCTGCCGTGGCACCATTTTCGTTATCGTTGCCGTGGCACCCCTTTCCTTTCCACCACGGTGACAAATGCTTCATAATGCTCTTGTCAACTTTTAGTAAAAATTGCATAAACTTGCACATGTCATTCGCATCATGTTAACAACATCAAGAATCTTTAAAATTGTAGTTTGCATTAATTTGCTAAATGCATATGAGGATTTACCGGAATTGTTGTTTGTTGTTCCGACCTCATTTAAACTTGCCTAGATAGGTAGTTATCTTTTGCTTCACCCCTTGCCATGCTAACCAACATTTATTATTGTTGAGTACCTAACGAGATCGAACTAAATAAGTCATGTGGTGTTTCGTCAATATGCAACTTGTTGCATATTGAGCTCCACTTAACTTGTAGTTTTGTTTGTGCCCTTTGCCATGCCATGCTTCATTAAACCGGACATGCATCATACTTGGTTGTGCATCATGTCATGTGTATGTGGTGGTTGTTTACTATGTTGTTTGCTTCTTTCCGGTGTTGCTTCTTCGGGTTGGATCCGGTAACGTCGTGTTGTGAGGATTCGTTCGGCTACGTCCATTTGTCTTCTTCATGGACTCGTTCTTCTTCCTTGCGGGATTTCAGGCAAGATGATCGTACCCTCGAAATCACTTCTATCTTTGCTTGCTAGTTGCTCGCTCTTTTGCTCTGCCTATGCTGCGATACCTACCACTTGCTTATCATGCCTCCTATATTGTTGAACCAAGCCTCTAACCCACCTTGTCCCAGCAAACCGCTATTTGGCTATGTTACCGCTTTGCTCAGCCCCTCTTATAGCATTGTTAGTTGCAGGTGAAGATTGAAGTTTGTTCCTTGTTGGAACATGGAGATCGTTCCTTGTTGGATCATTTGTTTACTTGTTGGGATATCACAATATATCTTATTTAATTAATGCATCTATATACTTGGTAAAGGGTGGAAGGCTCGGCCTTATGCCTGGTGTTTTGTTCCACTCTTGCCGCCCTAGTTTCCGTCATATCGGTGTTATGTTCCCGGATTTTGCGTTCCTTACGCGGTTGGGTAATAATGGGAACCCCTTGACAGTTCGCCTTGAATAAAACTCTTCCAGCAATGCCCAACATTGGTTTTACCATTTGCCACCTAGCCTTTTTCCCTTGGGTTTCGCGGACTCAAGGGTCATCTTATTTAAACCCCCCCGGGCCAGTGCTCCTCTGAGTGTTGGTCCACCTCGTCAGCCGCCGGTGGCCACCAGGGGCAACTCTGGGCTGGCCTACTGGAAGTTTAGACAATCTGAGTGTGCCCTGAGAACGAGATATGTGCAGCTCCTATCGGGATTTGTCGGCACATTCGGGCGGTGTTGCTGGTTTAGTTTTACCTTGTCGAAATGTCTTGTAACCGGGATTCCGAGTCTGATCGGGTCTTCCCGCTAGAAGGAATATCCTTCGTTGACCGTGTGAGCTTGTTATGGGCTAAGTTGGGACACCCCTGCAGGTATTTGAACTTTCGAAAGCCGTGCCCGCGGTTATGGGCAGATGGGAATTTGTTAATTTCCGGTTGTAGAAAACCTGAAGTTGACCTTAATTAAAATACATCAACCATGTGTGTTGCCGTGATGGTCTCTTTTCGGCGGAGTCCGGGAAGTGAACACGGTGTTGGAGTTATGCTTGACGTAGGTTGCTCTAGGATCACTTCTTGATCATAGTTTCTCGATCGTGCTTTGCCTTCACTTCTCGCTCTCATTTGCGTATGTTAGCCACCATATATGCTAGTCGCTTGCTGCAGCTCCACCTCATACCTTTTACCTTACCCATAAGCTTAAATATTCTTGATCGCGAGGGTGTGAGATTGCTGAGTCCCCGTGACTCACAGATACTTCCAAAACCAGCTTGCAGGTGCCGTTGAACCGTGCAGATGACGCAACCAAGCTCAAGGAGGAGCTCGATGAAGATCTTGCCCTTTGTGTTGTTTCGTTCTAGTTGATCAGTAGTGGAGCCCAGTTGGGGTCGATCGGGGACCTTGTCGCATTTGGGGTTCTTCTTTTATTTTGGTTCCGTAGTCGGACCTTGATTGTATTTGGATGTTGTAATGCTTTATTTCATGTATTTGTGTGAAGTGGCGATTGTAAGCCAACTATGTATCTTTTACCCTATTGTATTACATGGGTTGTGTGAAGATTACCTCACTTGCGACATTGCTGTCAATGCGGTTATGCCTCTAAGTCGTGCTTCGACACGTGGGAGATATAGCCACATCGAGGGCATGACAAGTTGGTAATCAGAGCCTTCCCCGACCTTAGGAGCCCCCATTGCTTGATCGAATTAGCTGACGAGTTGAGTCTAGAAAAAATGTTTTGAGTCATTTAGGAATTATATATCGGAGAGTTTAGGAATGCTTTTTACTCCCCAGTCCCTTCATCGCTCTGGTATGGCATCCTGACGTAGAGTTTTGACTCTTCTCTTCTCAAATTTCACTAAAAAATTTTTTAGGATCACGCGGGTATCTTGGAATCGTTCCGATGGATTTGTGACAAGAACATTGTTCTTGGTGCCTCCTGTCATTTAGGGGTTGTGGCAGTGTCCCGGGGAGTTGAGCTCCGAGGTGTTGTCGTCACAATTTTATCGTTGCAGTTCTGGAATACTTGAGTTTAGTTTCGCCGACATTGAAAATCTCTTTTATGCAGTTGTTGGTGAGATAACCTCGACGCCACCCAGTACTGGGGCGGGAGTTCGGGAGTATTGCCATAACTTGTATAACGGATGCTTTTCGAAGGTTGAGGTAGACGATTTCCGAAGGTTTCTTGGTTATGTGTTGAAGGATGGATACAGCTGGATGTAGGATTTGTTAGAATTGGGTGAGATATTATGCTTCCCTTGTATCCCCAACACCTGATTGCATAACCGGAAAATTTCGGGAGTTTATAAGTGGGAATTCAAGTAGCTCTTAGGATATCATTCCGACAGACGTATGATATGAAATTGGGGTTCGACATCTAGTGGTCCGCCTATCCACGGTCGGTTTTACAGTGGTCTCGTTGTGTCTTAAAGAGTCCTTGGATATGCCGACTCGGGGACGCTTCGTATGTCATGTGCACTGCCTTGTACATGATGGTGCTGTACGATCGAGCCTGTTTGGGCCCCACCACGAAAACTTCGGATGAAATCTCTATCATATGTTTGTTCCGGCTTATTCTGCAAGCCAATCCTTGTTTTGTTTTGAGTTGTGGTATTCAAGTTGCTTCAATGTCAAATGTTGATTCCATACTTTTTCCTAAGTGGTGTTCTCATATTTCTATGTGGATACTAATCCTTCTCGATCATCGAGTTTGTCGTGTCAATCCTTTTCATCGGTGTGTTTCTCTTCTAGTGGTTCCGATCATTTCAACATCAGCAAAATCAAGTATCAGTTCTTCTCAACGTTGGTTGTTTTCATCCATCCCAAGTTGCCTTTGTTTTTCCCACCCTCCCACCCTTGTTTCTTCAAGGACCCAGATTTCTTATTCAAGTATCCATTTTATTGATGGAGGTCTCTCCATTCCTTTTCCGTCAATGTTCTTATCCGGTGATTCTCAGGAAGATTCTAATGGAGCTTCAAGTTCGTCATTCTTCATTCTTTTTCTTCTCCGGTGGATTCTATTCAAGCTTTTGGTGTTGATCATACCCTTTTCCTCATTTCAATGCTTTCTCATGCCAGTGCAATTCTTAATCATTCACCTCTCGCTATTCAGTTGTTCTGGAGTGCTGAAGATATCTCGGAAGGCTCGTCTTTTCCTTCAAGATCCGTTCAAACCTAATCCGAGGTTGATATCTCATTCAAGCCATTTTATTTAACTGGTGCTTTCTCTCTTTTAAATCGTTCAACGGTGTATCTTTTGAGTGGGCCCTAACCCACAGGTCTTTTCCCAGGATCTTACCTAACTCTTCTTATTTTCTCGGAGCTATCCTCAAATTTTATTTTCGAAGTTTGACGTAAGAATGATTGTCATCAGTCTTATGTTTTTCTCCAAGATCTTTCAAAATCTTTTCATCGTTGGCTCAACCTTTTCGATTTGATTCTTCCGGAGTGTCTAAATAATTCATGGTGGTGTTTCTCGTCGTCATTCTCGGAATTTTGAAGACCGAAGAAGAGTTTTACCTCCATGTCTTATCCGTTCTCTCAGAGATTCGTGGTTCTAATTCGAGGCCATCCTCTCATAATTGTTTGATTGTGAGAATTCTTTTTATCCATCCGGAGAAATTCAGGAGCCTTTTCAGTTTGTTCATCCGGAGCCCATCATCTAAGATTTATTCATTCTCGGCTTTCAGCTATGGTTCTCCAAATCTTACCGGTGCATCATTCAAGTATTTCTCCAATCAGCTTGTGATCTCTTTGTTTTCATATATTTATTTTACCTCAAGTATCTTCATTCGTTCTCCAATTCTTCCCGGTGTCTTCCTTATCTTTTCTTTGTTCATTTTTAATTCTTACGGTGGTTCGTTCAAGAGTTTTCTTCCTTCGTGTATCATATCTATGCATTCATGCTTTTCAAATCCTACCGGTGGTTCGTTGAAGACCTTCCCAAGTTGATGCTATATCTATCTTAATCCTTTCTACGAGAATAAGTAGTATGCCAAATCCGTTGCTTGTCATCAATTTAATGGGTGAAGGATAAGCATAATGTAATTCTTATTCTTGTTTCATCGAGTGAACTCAATTCCCTATTCCGGAGGTTCATAAAAAATTCTTGGTTTCAATAGCTCATCTTTCTTTTCCCGGAGTTCCAAGTTCTCTCAATTATTTCATCGCGGAGATCCATCTAATCATTGCAAGGTTTCACCTTGTGTTTTTTCAACTTCTTTTTCTTTTCGTTATCCTTTTTGTTTACCAGAGTTCTTCATGGAGGCTCTACATGATGGTTCAGCAAGGATTTAATTCCTTCTCGAAGTGTACATCAAGATTCTTTCCACAGGAGCTCTAGCATTCTTCATCTTGCAATCCGGAGTGCAATTCTTTCTACCGTATCATTGGAAATGGTATTATGTCATTCTTGATAATTTGAGTTCATGTTTCATGATTCACATGTTGTTAAGAATGAGGTATTTTAAATCCATCAACCTCTTCGTTGGAGCTATTTTGCGTCATGTTCACCTAAAGCCTTCCCTAAGGATTGATGCTATTTGTGGTGCTTATAAATGATCCAAGTTCTTCATTTATCCTCCCGGTGAAATAAGTTTCTCGTATTTTCGTTCATACCAATCCAATCTATCGTTTCCGTTAGTGGCAGAATTTCACCTCATAGTTTTGAGATGTTTTCCATAAGACCACAACAAGTTTATTTTTTTTGTTGTTGGATTCCCAACAACTCCGTTCGACCCTTCTCCTAAAGATGCTTTTCCAAGCTCATTTGAGTTAGAAGATGTTGTTTTCTCCTCCGTTCATTCCATTCTATTCCCTCATTTCTTCCGGAGGCATTGTGATGTTGCTCTCTTCGACCCATCATCTTGTTTTGTCAAGATCATGTTCTTTCCTTTGCTAATTCATTCAACCGGAGTGTTGTGTCATCCCTTCAATTTCTTTTCATCTTATCAAGCTTTCTTCTCTTTACTACCGGAGTGCTCTCCAAATTATATCATTATTATGCCTTCTCTGTCTTGTTTTAACCGGAGTGTTGTGTCATCTGCTCAAGTTCTTTTCGTCTTATAAAGTCTTGCATCTTGTTTCAGTCGGAGTGCTTGCATCTACTTCTTGTCCAGTGTAACCTTTTCTTATGTCTTTCAACCCACAAGGTTCCCGTAATGTTCCTCCTTTCTAACGGAGTGTTTTCAACCTCGTTCATCTTTGTTAGATTCTTTCTTTTAATTTGTTCAACCTCTCAAGGTTCTTTGGTTTCACTCATTGGTCAAAGAAGCAACTTAATTTTACCTCTTCTCTTCCTTTTCCGTTTCCTCCGGTGCCATTCTAGATCTCGGGACGAGATCCTCTCGTAGTGGTGGAGTGTTGTGACGCCCCAAGACCGGAGCTTCAGATGTCTTGCAGGGTTTCTGGGTTTCGTCGTGTGATTTGTTTGGTTCATTGCATTCATCTTTGCATCATGTGCATTTGCATCATGTCATTAATCTTTGCATCTCAGATCAACTAAAATAAATCGTATGGATCTTCGATCCATTTAAATCGAGGGAAGGATGACTTCTCTTTATAATATATCCTCCCGATATTAGTGGAGCTATTATAAAATAATCCATTCTTATGGAATCACCTAAAACACACTTGCAAAATTTCCCCATGCCTTTGTTATCTCACTTCTTGACCTCGAACCTTGTCCGTAAATTCTTTCGTCATTTTCCGGAGCTCCACCAAAAATCCGAATATTTTTTGGACTCTTCATTACCTTGAACTTATTCAAACCATTTGAATTAAATTCAAATGGATTTGAATTTAGATCTTTCAATTTTGGCCTTCTCTATTTTTTTCGCGGAACAAACACATTTTTTTTGCGAGTCCAGGAAATTTATCCCCATGCCTAATCCTTTCTCCACCCTTCCTTTATTTTTTCTTCTTTCTTTCTTTCCTTTGTTGTTTTTTTTCTGGGCTTTAGAAGAGAGGGAGGGAGAGAGAGCCTCCAGCACAGCCGACCTCTAAGCCCGCAGCCCAGTTGCACCAAGGCTAAGGCCCAGCGCCGGTGCCAGTTAACCCTAGCGATCCCCACGCGCTCCCCTTCTCCTCTCGATCCCATTCCTCCTCGTTTCCCTTCCATAGCCGCCACACATGCATCGCTCAGCAGAGGAGGATCCCCGCAGCCTGATCCCCATCTCCCATCTCTCTGTTCCTCTCGCTCTCCTTGCAACGCACCAGAGGAGGATCCCTGCGCCCGATCCCTACCCTTGCCTCGTCCCCGGTCGCCTCTCCCTACTCCTTCCACGACGCCTGCAACCGCTGTTTCCTGCGTCGAGGAGCCGTCGCGCCAAGTCCCTGGAGCCGCCAGCGAAGGTCGCGCGTTCGCCCGTCGTCTTGCTTCGCTGGAGGAGAGGACCAGCGCCGCCCCTGTTCCCTTCGCTCGCGCTAAGGCCCGCCATCGCCGCCGTTCGAGTTCCTCACGGGATCCGGCGACCTCTGCCTCGAACATGCCGGCTTCGTCCCGTTCCGCGCATTATTGTTGCTGCTGGCCATGAGCTCACCTCTGTGACTTCCCCTGCTGCTCCCTGCATCCGGCCTGGGACCGGCCCTTCCTTCCGCGTGCACCTCTGGCTGTTGCTGTTTTTGCAACGTCCCTGAGCATGAGCACTTTGCTTCGTCTTCTGCCTCCTGCCGAGTTCGGGTGGCCCCTGCTCGAGCCGCCAAGACGCATCCTGATGTCGTGAAGACACGTGAACGTCTACACGACGACCGCCGAGTACCTCTTCGCGAGTACTACTACCGTCGCGTGGATCCGCCAAGACCGTGGAGTAAATGAACAAGTACCCCTACGCGCGAAGACGCCAAGACCGTTTCGGATTTCACCAAGTACCACTACGGCCGGAGACCTCGACGCCCGACGCCTAAAACGATCACCGAACCGGAAATAATGCCAAATACTAGGTCAACAAGAACCGCCAAGTTTGTCTTCCGCCGTCTCCGAAATCTCCAAGTACCACGACGAACCGAGAACAACTACCATCAACGTGCATTTTGCCAAGTACCACTACCGCCGTCGCAAGAACGGGACCGGAAAGTCTGAAGGCCCCAAGTACCACGACACCAATGACATGAACACCTACGGAAACTTGTGAGACTAAGACCGTGAACGACTACCGTCGCCACGAGAACGACTACTTCCCACAACGAACCGTGAACAACTACTTCCTCTTCCATCGCCGAGAACCACTACCCCCACGACGATCGTGTACGACTACACCGCTTGACCCGAACCATTCCGATAACGCACGCTTCGAAGGTATACCCCGAGACGGCCGCCCGTGAACGAATTCATGTGTGATGTATGAGATGCTCGTGCTTGCTCCGTGCTCGAATTGTCGGTGCACGTTGCCCCTCTTTTGCCTTGTCACCATCGTCGACTCATGGGACACCCGGTATCCGGGAGCACCCCACCATCTTTTGCACGCATCCGCACACTTCTCCTTTGCATCGGTATCTCAACCGAGTTACCGGAACCGGAACGCTGCCGTGGCACCATTTTCATTATCGTTGCGGTGGCACCCCTTTCCTTTCCACCACGGTGACAAATGCTTCATAATGCCCTTGTCAACTTTTAATAAAAATTGCATAAACTTGCACATGTCATTCGCATCATGTTAACAACATCAAGAATGTTTAAAATTGTAGTTTGCATTAATTTGCTAAATGCATATGAGGATTTACCGGAATTGTTGTTTGTTGTTCCGGCCTCATTTAAACTTGCCTAGATAGGTAGTTATCTTTTGCTTCACCCCTTGCCATGCTAACCAACATTTATTATTGTTGAGTACCTAACGAGATCGAACTAAATAAGTCATGTGGTGTTTCGTCAATATGCAACTTGTTGCATATTGAGCTCCACTTAACTTGTAGTTTTGTTTGTGCCCTTTGCCATGCCATGCTTCATTAAACCGGACATGCATCATACTTGGTTGTGCATCATGCCATGTGTATGTGGTGGTTGTTTACTATGTTGTTTGCTTCTTTCCGGTGTTGCTTCTTCGGGTTTGATCCGGTAACGTCGTGTTGTGAGGATTCGTTCGGCTACGTCCATTTGTCTTCTTCATGGACTCGTTCTTCTTCCTTGCGGGATTTCAGGCAAGATGACCGTACCCTCGAAATCACTTCTATCTTTGCTTGCTAGTTGCTCGCTCTTTTGGTCTGCCTATGCTGCGATACCTACCACTTGCTTATCATGCCTCCTATATTGTTGAACCAAGCCTCTAACCCACCTTGTCCCAGCAAACCGCTGTTTGGCTATGTTACCGCTTTGCTCAGCCCCTCTTATAGCGTTGTTAGTTGCAGGTGAAGATTGAAGTTTGTTCCTTGTTGGAACATGGAGATCATTCCTTGTTGGATCATTTGTTTACTTGTTGGGATATCACAATATATCTTATTTAATTAATGCATCTATATACTTGGTAAAGGGTGGAAGGCTCGGCCTTATGCCTGGTGTTTGGTTCCACTCTTGCCGCCCTAGTTTCCGTCATATCGGTGTTATGTTCCTGGATTTTGCGTTCCTTACGCGGTTGGGTAATAATGGGAACCCCTTGACAGTTCGCCTTGAATAAAACTCTTCCAGCAATGCCCAACATTGGTTTTACCATTTGCCACCTAGACTTTTTCCCTTGGGTTTCGCGGACTTAAGGGTCATCTTATTTAACCCCCCCGGGCCAGTGCTCCTCTGAGTGTTGGTCCAGCTCGTCAGCTGCCGGTGGCCACCAGGGGCAACTCTGGGCTAGCCTACCGGAAGTTTAGACAATCTGAGTGTGCCCTGAGAATGAGATATGTGCAGCTCCTATCGGGATTTGTCGGCACATTCGGGCGGTGTTGCTGGTTTAGTTTTACCTTGTCGAAATGTCTTGTGACCGGGATTCCGAGTCTGATCGGGTCTTCCCGCTAGAAGGAATATCCTTCGTTGACCGTGAGAGCTTGTTATGGGCTAAGTTGGGACACCCCTGCAGGGATTTGAACTTTTGAAAGTCGTGCCCGCGGTTATGGGCAGATGGGAATTTGTTAATGTCCGGTTGTAGAAAACCTGAAGTTGACCTTAATTAAAATACATCAACCGTGTGTGTTGCTGTGATGGTCTCTTTCCGGCGGAGTCCGGGAAGTGAACACGGTGTTGGAGTTATGCTTGACGTAGGTTGCTCTAGGATCACTTCTTGATCATAGTTTCTCGATCGTGCTTTGCCTTCTCTTCTCGCTCTCATTTGCGTATGTTAGCCACCATATATGCTAGTCGCTTGCTGCAGCTCCACCTCATACCTTTTACCTTACCCATAAGCTTAAATATTCTTGATCGCGTGGGTGTGAGATTGCTGAGTCCCCGTGACTCACAGATACTTCCAAAACCAGCTTGCAGGTGCCGTTGAACCGTGCAGATGACGCAACCAAGCTCAAGGAGGAGCTCGATGAAGATCTTGCCCTTTGTGTTGTTTCGTTCTAGTTGATCAGTAGTGGAGCCCAGTTGGGGTCGATCAGGGACCTTGTCGCATTTGGGGTTCTTCTTTTATTTTGGTTCCGTAGTCGGACCTTGATTGTATTTGGATGTTGTAATGCTTTATTTCATGTATTTGTGTGAAGTGGCGATTGTAAGCCAACTATGTATCTTTTACCCTATTGTATTACATGGGTTGTGTGAAGATTACCTCACTTGTGACATTGCTTTCAATGCGGTTATGCCACTAAGTCATGCTTCGACACGTGGGAGATATAGCCGCATCGAGGGCGTGACAAGTTGGTAATCCTTGAAGACTCAATCCGATAAGATAACTTCAAAGGGAAAACTCAATTCATCACAAGAAAGTAGAGGGGGAGAAACATCATAAGATCCAACTATAATAGCAAAGCTCGTGATACATTAAGATTGTTCCGAATCAAGAACACGAGAGAGAGAGAGAGATCAAACACATAGCTACTGGTACACCCTCAGCCCTGAGGGTGAACTACTCCCTCCTCGTCATGGAGAGCGCCGAGATGATGAAGATGGCCACCAGAGAGGGATTCCCCCCTCCGGCAGGGTGCTGGAACGGGTCTAGATTGGTTTTCGGTGGATATAGAGGCTTGCGGCGGCGGAACTCCCAATCTAGGTTATGTTCTGGAGGTTTGTGTATTTATAGTTATTTTTAGCGTAGTTCTCACGTCAGGGGGTCTCCGAGTCGTCCACGATATAGGGGCCCACTCCCAGGGGGTAGGGCGCACCCCCACCCTCGTGGATGGCTTGGGACTCTTCTGGCCCAACTCTTTTACTTCGGGGGCTTATTTTGGTCCATAAAAAATCCACAAAAATTGGCAGGTCAATTGGACTGTGTCTGGTATTCCTTTTCTGTAAAACTCAAAAACAAGGAAAAAACAGAAACTGGCACTGGGCTCTAGGTTAATAGGTTAGTCACAAAAATCATATAAATTCATATAAAACATCTAAGATGGATAATATAATAGCATGGAACAATAAAAAATTATAGATACATTAGAGACGTACCAAGCATCCCCAAGCTTAATTCCTGCTCGTCCTCGAGTAGGTAAATGAACAAAATAGAATTTTTGATGTGGAATGATACCTACCATATTTTTCAATGTAATTCTCTTTATTGTGGCATGAATATTCGGATCCATAAGATTCAAGACAAAATTTTAATATTGAAATAAAAATAATAATACTACAAGCATACTGACAAAGTAATCATGTCTTCTCAAAATAACATGGCCAACGAAAGCTATCCCTACAAAATCATATAGTCTGGCTATGCTCTATCTTCATCACACAAAATATTTAAATCATGCACAACCCTGATCACATGCCAAGTAATTGTTTCATACTTTTGATGTTCTCAAACTTTTTCAATCTTCACGCAATACATGAGCGTGAGCCATGGACATAGCACTATAGGTGGAATAGAATGGTGGTTGTGGAGAATACAAAACGGAGAAGACAGTTTCACATCAACTAGGCGTATCAACGGGCTATGGAGATGCCCATCAATAGATATCAATGTGAGTGAGTAGGGATTGCCATGCAACAGATGCACTAGAGCTATAAGTGTATGAAAGCTCAAAAAGAAACTAAGTGGGTGTGCATCCAACTCGCTTGCTCACGAAGACCTAGGGCATTTTGAGGAAGCCCGTCATTGGAATATACAAGCCAAGTTCTATAATGTAAAATTCCCACTAGTATATGAAAGTGACAACATATGAGACTCTCTATCATGAAGATCATGGTGCTACTCTGAAGCACAAGTCTGGTAAAAGGATAGTAACGTTGTCCCTTCTCTCCTTTTCTCTCATTTTTTGTATTTTTTGGGCCTTCTCTCTTTTTTTGGCCTCTTTTTTCTCTTTTTTTATTTTTTGTACGGAGTCTCTTCCCGACTTGTGGGGGAATCATAGTCTCCATCATCCTTTCCTCACATGGGACAATGCTCTAACAATGATGACCATCACACTTTTATTTACTTACAACTCAAGAATTACAACTCGATACTTAGAACAAGATATGACTCTATATGAATGCCTCCGGTGGTGTACTGGGATGTGCAATGATTCAAGAGTGACATGTATGAAATTATGAACGGTGGCTTTGCCACAAATACGATGTCAACTACATTACCATGCAAAGCAATATGACAATGATGAAGCGTGTATAATAAATGGAACGGTGGAAAGTTGCATGGCAATATATCTTGGAATGGCTATGGAAATGCCATAATAGGTAGGTATGGTGTTTGAGGAAGGTAAATTGTGGGCTTATGGTACCGACGAAAGCTGCGCGGTACTAGAGAGGCTAGCAATGGTGGAAGGGTGAGAGTGTGTATAATCAACGGACTCAACATTAGTCATAAAGAACTCACATACTTATTGCTAATGCTATTAGTTATCGAAACAAAGTACTACACACATGCTCCTAGGGGGATAGATTGGTAGGAAAATACCATCGCTCGTTCCCGACCGCCACTCGTAAGGAAGACAATCAATAAATAAATCATGCTCCGACTTCATCACATAAATTTCACCATACGTGCATGCTACGGGAATCACAAACTTTAGCACAAGTATCTCTCAAATTCACAACTACTCAACTAGCATGACTCTAATATCACCATCTTCATATCTCAAAACAATCATCAAGTATCAAACTTCTCATAGTATTCAATGCACTCCATATGAAAGTTTTTATTATACCCATCTTGAATGCCCATCATAGTAGGACTAATTTCATAACCAAAGCAAACTACCATGCTATTATAAAAGACTCTCAAAATAATATAAGTGAAGCATGAGAGATCAATAATTTCTATAAAATAAAACCACCCCCGTGCTCTAAAAAGATATAAGTGAAGCACTAGAGCAAACGACAAACTACTCCGAAAGATATAAGTGAAGATCAATGAGTAGTCGAATAATTATGTAACTATGTGAAGACTCTCTAACATTTAATAATTTCAGATCTTGGTATTTTATTCAAACATCAAGCTAAACAAAAGAAAATAAAATGACGCTCCAAGCAAAACACATATCATGTGGTGAATAAAAATATAGCTCCAAGTAAAGTTACCGATGAACGAAGACGAAAGAGGGGATGCCATCCTGGGCATCCCCAAGCTTAGGCTCTTGGTTGTCCTTTAATATTACCTTGGGGTGCCTTGGGAATCCCCAAGCTTAGGCTCTTGCCACTCCTTATTACATAGTCCATCGAATCTTTACCCAAAACTTGAAAACTTCACAACACAAAACTTAACAGAAAACTCGTAAGCTCCATTAGTATAAGAAAATAAATCACCACTTAGATACTGTTGTGGACTCATTCTAAATTAATATTGGTGTAATATATACTTTATTCCAACTTCTCTATGGTTCATACCATCCGATACTACTCATAGATTCATCAAAAATAAGCAAACAACACAATGAAAACAGAATCTGTCAAAAACAGAATAGTGTAGTAATCTGGAGATTTTGAATACTTCTGTAACTCCAAAAATCCTGAGAAATTAGGAAGTCCTAGGAAATTTGTTTATTGATCTACTGCAGTTGGAATTGGTATTTTATCGCTCTCTGGTAAAAAATGAAAAGTATTCTCGTGAGTGCATACTTTCTGTTTTTATCAGCAAGATCAAACAACAATCACCCAAGAAGATCCTAAAGGCTTTACTTGGCACAAACACTAATTAAAAAATAAAACACACAATCATAACAGAATCTAGATGAATTATTTATTACTAAACAGGAACAAAAATCAAGGAACAAAAATGAATTTGGGTTGCCACCCAACAAGCGCTATCGTTTAACGCCCCTAGCTAGGCATGATGATTTCAATGATGCTCACATAAAAGATAAGAATTGAAACATAAAGAGAACATCATGAAGAATATAACTAGCACATTTAAGCCTAACCCACTTCCTATGCATAGGGATTTTTTGAGCAAACAATTTATGGGAACAATAATCAACTAGCATAGGAAAGCAAAACAAGCATGATTTCAAGATTTTAAGCACATAGAGAGGAAACTTGATATTATTGCAATTCCTACAAGCATATATTCCTCCCTCATAATAATTTTAAGTAGCATCATGAATGAACTCAACAATATAACCATCACATAAAGCATTCTTTTCATGATCTACAAGCATATAAAATTTACTACTCTCCACATAAGCAAGATTCTCCTCAATCGGAATAGTGGGAGTATCATAAGAAACTCGAATACTATAAATTGTTTCCACATTAAAAGAGTAATGTTCAGAAAAAGGATAATCATAATAATGGAAAGTTTTATAAATATAATCATCACTACTTTTTATAGCATACGTGTCATCACAATAATCATCATAAGTAGCAACTTTGTTCTCATCATAATCAATTGAAACCTCTTCCAAGATAGTGGAATCATTACTAAATAAAGTCATGACCTCTTCAAATCCACTTTCATAATTGTCAAAATAAGATTCAACACCCTCCAAAATAGTGGGATCATTACTTCCTAAAGTTGACACTCTTCCAAACCCACTTTCATCAATATAACCATCATAAATAGGAGGCATGCTATCATCATAATAAATTTGCATATCAAAACTTGGGAGGTTAAAAATATAATCTTCATGAAAAATAGCATCCCCAAGCTTGGAACAAACATTAATTGCAGAAAATACATTCTCAAACATGTCATTCTCATCAAACATAGCATCCCCAAGCATGGGCCTTTGCATATCATAAGCATAATCACTCTCATAATTAATAGTATGAATAGCACCAATAGTATAGTAATTATCATCACCACAATGAGTAATAGGAGCAACATCATTTGGGAGGGATACCTTTTTACCTTTACTTCTCTGTCTTTTCTTTTTCTTATTCACATTAAGTATGGGTTTAAACCTCTTTTTGGAGCTCCTTATTAATGAGATTGGTTGAATAGAAGGCTCCTCCTCGTTACCTGATTCATCACAAGAAATAATAGGGGGATATTGGGAAGTCTCTTCCCTTTCATTAGTATTCTCTTCATCTTCTAATTGTTTTCTTGACTTTATGTAAATGGCAATATAAGGATTTTCAATGCAATTCACCGCACAATACATATAAATTTCCTCTAGATCAAAATCAAGAACTTTGTCAAGGGCAAATTATGAAATATCCTTAGTTATACGTTTCATTTCTTCATAACCCAGAAGCAAACTAAGTTCATTATGATGTACAAGGGAAATCAAGTCATCACAATTTTTGGACACGATTCAATCATGAAACAATTTGCATTGGATATTTAAATGACCACGTTCATTGCAAAGTTCACAAGGATGGCTAAGAAAATTTAAATTTTCAGCACAAACATCTAGCCATTCTTGCAACCATTTAGTTTATAAATACTTACGCCTCTTGCAAACTCTATCTTCCCTATTTGTCGTGTACTTTCAAACCCTATGCACTCGACAAAAATTGACATGCTTAGAAGAGACATTTTCATCATGACTAGTGCAATCATCATTAGTACTATGGATATTCAAAGAGTTCGTACTAACAACATTGCAATCATGCCCATCATTCAAAGATTTAGTGCCAACCATTTTAATGCATTCTTCTTCTAGCATTTGGGCACAATTATCGGAATCCTTATTTTCATGAAAGATATTAAAAAGATGAAGCATATGAGGTACCTTCAATTCCATTTTTTGTAATTTTCTTTTATAGACTAAACTAGTGATAAAACAAGAAACTAAAAGATTCGATTGCAAGATCTAAAGATATAACTTCAAGCACTCACCTCCCCGGCAACGATGCCAGAAAAGAGCTTGATGTCTACTGCACAACCTTCTTCTTGTAGACGTTGTTGGGCCTCCAAGTGCAGAGGTTTGTAGGACAGTAGCAAATTTCCCTCAAGTGGATGACCTAAGGTTTATCAATTCGTGGGAGGCGTAGGATGAAGATGGTCTCTCTCAAACAACCCTGCAACCAAATAACAAAGAGTCTCTTGTGTCCCCAACACACCCAATACAATCGTAAATTGTATAGGTGCACTAGTTCAGCGAAGATATGGTGATGCAAGTGCAATATGTATGGTAGATATAAGTTTTTGTAATCTGAAAATATAAAAAAGCAAGGTAACTAATGATAAAAGTGAGCGAAAACGGTATTGCAATGCTAAGAAACAAGGCCTAGGGTTCATACTTTCACTAGTGCAAGTTCTCTCAATAATAATAACATAATTAGATCATATAACTATCCCTCAAGATGCAACAAAGAGTCACTCCAAAGTCACTAATAGCGGAGAACAAACGAAGAGATTGTTGTAGGGTACGAAACCACCTCAAAGTTATCCTTTCTGATCGATCTATTCAAGAGTCCGCAGTAAAATAACACGAAGCTATTCTTTACGTTCAATCTATCCTAGAGTTCGTACTAGAATAACACCTTAAGACGCAAATCAACCAAAACCCTAATGTCACCTAGATACTCCAATGTCACCTCAAGTATCCGTGGGTATGATTATACGATATGCATCACACAATCTCAGATTCATCTATTCAACCAACACAAAGAACTTCAAATAATGCCCCAAAGTTTCTACCGGAGAGTCAAGATGAAAACGTGTGCCAACCCCTATGCATAAGTTCACAAGGTCATGGAACTCGCAAGTTGATCACCAAAACATACATCAAGTGGATCACATGATATCCCATTGTCACCATAGATAAGCACATGTAAGACATATATCAAGTGTTTTAAAATCCTTAAAGACTCAATCCGATAAGATAACTTCAAGGGGAAAACTCAATTCATCACAAGAAAGTAGAGGGGGGGAAACATCATAAGATCCAACTATAATAGCAAAGCTCGCGATACATCAAGATTGTTTCGAATCAAGAACACGAGAGAGAGAGAGAGATCAAACACATAGCTACTGGTACATACCCTTAGCCCCGAGGGTGAACTACTCCCTCCTCATCATGGAGAGCGCCGAGATGATGAAGATGGCCACCAGAGAGGGATTTCCCCCTCCGGCAGGGCACCGGAACGGGTCTAGATTGGTTTTCGGTGGCTACAGAGGCTTGCGGCGGTGGAACTCCCGATCTAGGTTATGTTCTGGAGGTTTATGTATTTATAGGAATTTTTGGCGTAGGTTTCACATCAGGGGGTCTCCGAGTCGTCCATGAGATAGGGGCCATTGCCCAAGGGGGTAGGGCGCACCCCCACTCTCGTGGACGGCTCGAGACTCTTCTGGCCCAACTCTTTTACTCCGGGGGCTTCTTTTGGTCCATAAAAAATCCATAAAAATTGGCAGGTCAATTGGAGCCCATTTGGTATTCCTTTTCTGTAAAACTCAAAAACAAGGAAAAAACAGAAACTGGCACTGGGCTCTAGGTTAATAGGTTAGTCCCAAAAATCATATAAAATAGCATATAAATGCATATAAAACATCTAAGATGGATAATATAATAGCATGTAACAATCAAAAACTATAGATACGTTGGAGACTTATCATGGAGCGTGTCATAATAAACAGAACGGTGGAAAGTTGCATGGCAATATATCTCGGAATGTCTATGGAAATGCCATAATAGGTAGGTATGGTGGCTGTTTTGAGGACGATATAAGGAGGCTTATGTGTGATAGAGTGTATCATATCACGGGGTTTGGATGCACCGGTGAAGTTTGCACCAACTCTCGAGGTGAGAAAGGGCAATGCACGGTACTGAAGAGGCTAGCAATGATGGAAGGGTTAGAGTGTGTATAATCCATGGACTCAATATTAGTCATAAAAACTCAAATACTTATTGCAAAAATCTACAAAGTCATCAAAACCAAGCACTGCGCGCATGCTCCTAGGGGGATAGATTGGTAGGTGTGACGCCCCCGATTCAATCGTACACTAATCATACACGCAAATGTGTACGATCAAGATCAGGGACTCACGGGAAGATATCACAACACAACTCTACAAATAAAATAAGTCATACAAGCATCATATTACAAGCTAGGGGCCTCGAGGGCTCGAATACAAGAGCTCGATCATAGACGAGTCAGCGGAAGCAACAATATCTGAGTACAGACATAAGTTAAACAAGTTTGCCTTAAGAAGGCTAGCACAAACTGGGATATAGATCGAAAGAGGCGCATGCCTCTTGCCTGGGATCCTCGTAAACTACTCCTGGTCGTCGTCAGCGGGCTGCACGTAGTAGTAGGCACCTCCCGAGTAGTAGTAGTCGTCATCGACAGTGGCGTCTGGCTCCTGGGGTCCATCGTCTGGTCGTAGCAATGGGGTATAGAAAGGGGGAAAAGAGGGAGCAAAGCAACCGTGAGTACTCATCCAAAGTACTCGCAAGCAAGGAACTACACTACATATGTATGCAATGGTATCAAATGGAATAAGGGTATCATATGTGGACTGAACTGCAGAATGCCGGAATAAGGGGGGATAGCTAGTACTATCGAAGACTACGCTTCTGGCCACCTCCATCTTGCAGCATGTAGAAGAGAGTAGATGGTAAGTTCACCAAGTAACATCGCATAACATAAACCTAACCGATGATCCTCCCCTCGTCGCCCTGTGAGAGAGCGATCACCGGTTGTATCTGGCACTTGGAAGGGTGTGTTTTATTAAGTATCTGGTTCTAGTTGTCATAAGGTCAAGGTACAACTCCAATTCGTCCTGTTACCGAAGATCACGGCTATTCGAATAGATAAACTTCGCTGTAGGGGTGCACCACATTTCCCAACACGCTCGATCCCCTTTGTCCGGACACACTTTCCTGGGTCATGCCCGGCCTTGGAAGATCAACACGTCGCAGCCCTACTTAGGCACAACAGAGAGGTCAGCACGCCGGTCTAACTCCTATGCGCGCAGGGGTCTGGGCCCATCGCCCATTGCACACCTGCACGTTGCGAGGGCGACCGGAGAGCAGACCTAGCAACCTCCATTACAAAGGAAGTTGCGCTACGCGGTCCAACCAGGCGCGCGCCGCTCAGTCGCTGACATCACGAAGGCTTCGGCTGATACCACGACGTCGAGTTCCCATAACTGTCCCCACGTAGTTGGTTAGTGCGTATAGGCCAGTGGCCAGACTCAGATCAAATACCAAGATCTCATTAAGCGTGTTATTTTGAAATAACCGCGGATGCCGACTAGGGCCAGGCCCACCTCTCTCCTAGGTGGTGTCAACCTTCCCTGTCGCTCCGCCTCAAAGTAACAGTCGGGGGCCGTCGGGAACTCAGGCACACCACTACCTGGATGGAGCCACCTGCCCCTTCAGCCCCCACACCAGAATCACTTGCGGGTACTCAACGAGCCGACCCGTCTTTAGTCACCACATGTATAGTATGTATATATGTATGCATTTACCCGTGATCAACACCCGACATGATCACGGCCCGATAGTATAGCATGGAAGACTGACAAGAATGTAGGGCCACTGATGATAATCTAGCATCCTATACTAAGCATTTATGATTGCAGGTAAGGTATCAACAGTTGTAGCAACAATGAAAGGCTATGCATCAGAATAGGTTTAACGGAAAGCAGTAACATGCTACACTACTCTAATGCAAGCAGTAGAGAGAAGAGTAGGCGATATCTGGTGATCAAGGGGGGGGGGGGGCTTGCCTGGTTGCTCTGGCAAGAGAGAGGGGTCGTCAACACCATAGTCTTACTGGGTAGCAATGGCGTCGGTCTTGGTGTCTAGCGAGAGAAGAGGGGGGAGAAACAATAAATATTAAGCAAACAGATGCATAGCGATGCATGACATGACAAGTAGCGGTGCTAGGGGTGCCCTAACGCGGTATGAGGCGGTACCGGTGAAGGGGGGAAACGTCCGGGAAAATATCCCCGGTGTTTCGCGTTTTCGGACAAATGAACGGAGGGGGGAAGTTGCGTGTTCGCTATGCTAGGGATGTGTGGCGGATGAACGGACTGCTTATCCGGATTCGTCTCGTCATTCTGAGCAACTTTCATGTACAAAGTTTTTCCATCTGAGCTACGGTTTATTTTATATTAATTTTAAAAGATTTAAATTAATTTTAGAATTTATTTAATTAATTTAATTCAAAATTATCCAGAACAGTGTTTGCTGATGTCATCATGACATCAACAATCAACTGTGTTGACTGGTCAACCTGACCAGTGGGTCCCACTGGTCAGTGACACATTTTTATTATCCAAATTTTAATTAACCTAATCAGAATTAATTAGGGGTGGGCCCCACTGTCATTGACTAATTAATTAATTAACTAAGAGTTTAATTAGTTTAGTCAATTGATTAGTTTAATTAATCAAAATTAATTAAGTTAATTAATTCTTTCATTAAATAATAAATTATTTAGTTATCAATTTTATTTATTATTTATATTTTTTTATTCTTAAAAAAACGTTCTTGGGGCAGGGCCCCACTTGTCATTGGCCCTAGGGCCATAGTGGGTTCGGGTGCTGCGGGCGCCGCCCGAACAGGCGCCACGGGTGCGGGTGCTGGGCGCAGCCCGAGCGGGTGCACACCCAGGGGCACATGGGGCGGCGACAGGAATGGCAGTCAGGGACGGGGGCCAGCGAGGTCTGGGGAGGGCCGGCGAGCGGCAGGGCCGAGCAGGCAGGGACGGGGACGGGGCTAGCAGACGTGGGCGTCGCCAGAGCGGGGTGAGCAAGGCCTGGACGGGGAGGCACGGGGTGGCCGCGACAGTGGTAGGCGCGGATGCGTGCGAGCGAGCAAGGGGGGCAAGGCGACGGCGGTGACGGCAGCGCGCATCACGGCGGAGTAGTAGAGCGGAGCATGGGAGGAGCGGCTGCAGCCACGGCACGCGGCACGACATGGGCGGGTGCGGAGGCGTGCCAGTGAGCGGGAGGCAGCACGGGCGAGGCGCGTGCTGGGCGAGCGCGCGTGAGCAGGACGGCAAGCAGCGGGACGGACGCGAAGGGGGGGGCGAGGGGAAGCGGCGGGCCGAGTGGCGGCTGGCCTCGGCCAAGGCGGCCACGGACAGGGACGAGGGGAGCCGGGCGCTAGCCGCGGTGGCCGGTGGGCGAGGTTAGGGGTGTTTCGCACGGTGGCGAGCGAGGCGCTAGCGTAGGCCGCGCGAGGGAGCAGCAACAGGGGTTTGCGGGCGCGCGACGCAGTGAGCGGGGGAGGACGTGCGACGGGCCCTGGAGCGGATGACGTGCGCGCGCGGGACGTGGCCGTGAGCGCGAGCACGAGCGCGCGGGCGAGCAGGGGAGGAGAGGAGAGTCGGGGCTCACGGCGAGGAGTAGGGACGGGGCAATGGTGCTCGGGGGGGAAGGTCGGGGACGACGTGGCGGAGGGAAAGCAGGCCGGCGGGGAGGAGGTGCGGGCCGACGAGGTGGGTCTCGGGCGTCGACGTCCTGGCGCGGCGAGCGGCGGCCTCCTCCTCCGATCCCGATCCAATCGGGGGAGAGAGGGGGAGATATTTCGGGGGAGTGGGGGCGGGGGTGTCGGTGGGTTGGACCGAGGGGGAGTGGGGGTTATGGGGAGTGGGGTGGGCCGGCCTGGTTGGTTGGCCAGCTGGGCTGAGGCCCAGCGCGGGGGGGGGGGGCTTTTTTTCCTTTTACAGTTTTACTTTGTTTTTCTTTTTATTTAGTTTTAGTTTTGTTTTATTTTTCTAAAGCAAAAATAGTTTCATAAAATAAGAAACTTGCACCTAAAATTGAATTATAAATCAAGCTACTGCCACATTAAGTTTGGCATCAAATTAAAATAGTTTGTAATTTATACAGTTTTAAAAAGACATTTAAATTATTATGATAGACATTGATTTATTACATTGGGGAAATTAAACACCTTATAAAAATGTTGGTCCACTATGATAATTATTCAAGGATTGTTTGCAGCACTTTGAACATTTTTGTTTTAATATTTGAAAAACTTTTGATGTTTGCCTCTATTTTGAATTTGAATTTGAATCGGTTTCGAACTAACGCGAACTTAGCAACAGTAATCGAGGTGACATGGCATCATTAGCAGAGGTTACTATAGCTTAATTACCCGAGCGTCACAATTCTCCTCCACTACAAGAAATCTCGTCCCGAGATTTAAGAGGGGAGTAAGGGGGAAGAATATGTTACGAAATCCTAATGATTCTTCTTGATCTTTGTTGCTCTTCTCGAAGAGGTCGATCCATAACATTGATGTCTTCATTCCTATGCTTCGGTCATCATGATGAAGCCGGCATCCATTCCTCAGGATCGCCATTGTACTTACGAAAGAATAGAGGGTGGGTATTCCAGAAGAACAGACCTCTGCAAGGTTAACTACCTGGTCAATAATATCGGGGAAGGTGGCGGAAAGTAAATCTCGAATTGAAACTTAAGAAGATGTCGAGATTAAAGTAAGGAGGTATCATGGGAAGTTTCAAGCAGGTAGGCAATCGTTCATTGCCTGAAACAAAGTGTGAAAGGGGTCCAGAGCAACGAGAATAAGTATTGCGTGTGTTACCAAAATAGATCACCAGGAAGGTGGTCCGTGAATTATATACGAGGCCACGCACGAGGAACAACCTTGAGAACAGGGGGTGTACAGGAGAGTCAGGTTTCGATCCTGTGGAACTGTGGGTTATGGGCCCACCATGTGGGTTAATAGTAGGAAGAGGGGTGACGTCTTGCACGATCATGCAGGCAAGGCATGTCAGAGAATAACCAGTCAGTTATGTTGGTGTTGGGGAACATAGTAATTTCAAAAAATTTCCTACGCACACGCAAGATCATGGTGATGCATAGCAACGAGAGGGGAGAGTGTGATCTATGTACCCTTGTAGACCGACAGCGGAAGCGTTAGCACAACGCGGTTGATGTAGTCGTACGTCTTCACGGCCCGACCGATCAAGCACCGAAACTATGGCACCTCCGAGTTTTAGCACACGTTCAGCTCGATGACGATCCCCGGACTCCGATCCAGCAAAGTGTCGGGGAAGAGTTCCGTCAGCACGACGACGTGGTGACGACCTTGATGTTCTACCTTCGCAGGGCTTCGCCTAAGCACTGCTACAATATTATCAAGGATTATGGTGGAAGGGGGCACCGCACATGGCTAAGAAAACGATCACGTGGATCAACTTGTGTGTCTAGGGGTGCCCCCTGCCCCCATATATAAAGGAGCAAGGGGAGGAGGCCGGCCGGCCCTATAGGCGCGCCAAGGAGGAGTCCTCCTCCTAGGACTCCTACTAGGAGGGGGAAGGAAGTGGGGAGGGAGAAGGAAAGGGGGGCGCCGCCCCCCCTCTCCTAGTCCAATTCGGACCAAGGGGGGAGGAGGCGTGCGGCCCACCCTGGCTGCCCTTCTCTCTCTCCACTAAGGCCCATATGGCCCATTACTTTTCCCGGGGGGTTTCCGGTAACCCTCCGGTACTCCGGTTTTCTCCGAAATCACCCAGAACACTTCCGGTGTCCGAATATAGCCGTCCAATATATCAATCTTTATGTCTCGACCATTTCGAGACTCCTCGTTATGTCCGTGATCATATCCGGGACTCTGAACAACTTCGGTACATCAAAACTCATAAACTCATAATATTACTGTCATCGAAACCTTAAGCGTGCGGACCCTACGGGTTCGAGAACAATGTAGACATGACCGAGACATGTCTCTGGTCAATAACCAATAGCGGAACCTGGATGCTCATATTGGCTCCCACATATTCTAAGAAGATCTTTATCGGTCAGACCGCATAACAACATACGTTGTTCCCTTTGTCATCGGTATGTTACTTGCCCGAGATTCGATCGTCGGTATCTCAATACCTAGTTCAATCTCATTACCGGCAAGTCTCTTTACTCGTTTCGTAATACATCATCTCGCAACTAACTCATTAGTTGCAATGCTTGCAAGGCTTATGTGATGTGCATTACCGAGAGGGCCCAGAGATACCTCTCCGACAATCGGAGTGACAAATCCTAATCTCGAAATACGCCAACCCAACATGTACCTTTGGAGACACCTGTAGAGCTCCTTTATAATCACCCAGTTACGTTGTGACGTTTGGTAGCACACAAAGTGTTCCTCCGGTAAACGGGAGTTGCATAATCTCATAGTCATAAGAACATGTATAAGTCATGAAGAAAGCAATAGCAACATACTAAACGATCGAGTGCTAAGCTAACGGAATGGGTCAAGTCAATCACATCATTCTCCTAATGATGTGATCCCGTTAATCAAATAACAACTTTTTGTCTATGGTTAGGAAACATAACCATCTTTGATTAACGAGCTAGTCAAGTAGAGGCATACTAGTGATACTCTGTTTGTCTATGTATTCACACATGTATTATGTTTCCGGTTAATACAATTCTAGCATGACTAATAAACATTTATCATGAAATAAGGAAATAAATAATAACTTTATTATTGCCTCTAGGGCATATTTCCTTCAGTCTCCCACTTGCACTAGAGTCAATAATCTAGTTCACATTGCCATGTGATTTAACACCAATAGTTCACATCATTACGTGACCAACACTCAAAGGGTTTACTAGAGTCAATAATCTAGTTCACATCGCTATGTGATTAACACCCAAAGAGTACTAAGGTGTGATCATGTTTTTCCCGTGAGAGAAGTTTAGTCAACGGGTCTGCCATATTCAGATCCGTATGTATTTTGCAAATTTCTATGTCAACAATGCTCTGCACGGAGCTACTCTAGCTAATTTCTCCCACTTTCAATATGCATCCAGATTGAGACTTAGAATCATCTTGATCAGTGTCAAAGTTTGCATCGATGTAACCCTTTACAACGAACCTTTTGTCATCTCCATAATCGAGAAACATATCCTTATTCCACTAAGGATAATTTTGACCGCTGTCGAGTGATCTACTCCTAGATCACTATTGTACTTCCTTGCCAACATCAGTGTAGGGTATACAATAGATCTGGTACACATCATGGCATACTTTATAGAACCTATGGCTGAGGCATAGGGAATGACTTTCATTCTCTTTCTATCTTCTGCCGTGGTCGGGCTTTGAGTCTTACTCAATTTCACACCTTGTAACATAGGCAAGAACTCTTTCTTTGACTGTTCCATTTTGAACTACTTCAAAATCTTGTCAAGGTATGTACTCATTGAAAAACTTATCAAGCGTATTGATCTATCTCTATAGATCTTGATGCTCAATATGTGAGCAGCTTCACCGAGGTATTTCTTTGAAAAACTCCTTTCAAACACTTCTTTATGCTTTACAGAATAATTCTACATTATTTTCGATCAACAATATGTCACTCACATATACTTATCAGAAATGCTGTAGTGCTCCCACTCACTTTCTTGTAAATACATGCTTCACCGCAAGTATGTATAAAACTATATGCTTCGATTAACTCATCAAAGCGTATATTCCAACTCCGAGATGCTTGCACCAGTCCACAGATGGATCGCTGGAGCTTGCATATTTTTTTAACACTTTTAGGATTGACAAAACCTTCTGGTTGCATCATATACAACTCTTCTTTAAGAAATCCATTAAGGAATGCAGCTTTGTTTATCCATTTGCTAGATTTCATAAAATGCGGCAATTGCTAACATGATTCGGACAGACTTAAGCATAGATACGAGTGAGAAACTCTCATCGTAGTCAACATCTTGAACTTGTTGAAAACCTTTTTGCGACAATTCTAGCTTTGTAGATAGTAACACTACTATCAGCGTCCGTCTTCCTCTTGAAGATCCATTTATTTTCAATTGCTTGCCGATCATCGGGCAAGTCAACCAAAGTCCATACTTTGTTTTCATACATGGATCCCATCTCAGATTTCATGGCTTCAAGCCATTTTGCGGAATCTGGGCTCACCATCGCTTCTTCATAGTTCGTAGGTTCATCATGATCTAGTAGCATGATTTCCAGAACAGGATTACCGTACCACTCTGGTGCGGATCTCACTCTGGTTTACCTACGAGGTTCGGTAGTAACTTGATCTGAAGTTACATGATCATCATCATTAGCTTCCTCACTAATTGGTGTAGTAGTCACAAGAACAGATTTCTGTGATGAACTACTTTCCAATAAGGGAGCAGGTACAGTTACCTCAACAAGTTCTACTTTCCTCCCACTCACTTCTTTCGAGAGAAACTCCTTCTCTAGAAATGATCCATTCTTAGCAACGAATGTCTTGCCTTCGGATCTGTGATAGAAGGTGTACCCAACAGTCTCCTTTGGGTATCCTATGAAGACATATTTCTCCGATCTGGGTTTGAGCTTATCAGGATGAAACTTTTTCATATAAGCATCACAACCCCAAACTTTAAGAAACGACAACTTTGGTTTCTTGCCAAACCATAGTTCAGATTGTGTCGTCTCAACGGACTTAGATGGTGCCCCTTTTTAACATGAATGCAGCTGTCTTTAATGCATAACCCCAAAAACGATAGTGGTAAATCGGTAAGAAACATCATAGATTGCACTATATCCAATAAAGTACGGTTATGACAATTCGGACACACAATTATGCTGTGGTGTTCCAGGTGGCGTGAGTAGTGAAACTATTTCACATTGTTTTAACTGAAGGCCAAACTCGTAACTCAAATATTTTACCTCTGCGATCATATCGTAGAAACTTTTATTTTCTTGTTACGATGATTCTCCACTTCACTCTGAAATTCTTTGAACTTTTCAAATATTTCAGACTTGTGTTTCATTAAGTAGATATACTCATATCTACTCAAATCATCTGTGAAGATCAGAAAATAACGATACTTGCCGTGAGCCTTAACACTTATCGGACCACATACATCAGTATGTATTATTTCCAATAAGTCATTTGCTCGCTCCATTGTTCCGGAGAACAGAGTCTTAGTCATCTTGCCCATGAGGCATGGTTCGCAAGCATCAAGTGATTCATAATCAAGTGATTCCAAAAGTCCATCAGCATGGAGTTTCTTCATGCGTTTTACACCAATATGACCTAAACGGCAGTGCCACAAATAAGTTGCACTATCATTATTAACTTTGCATCTTTTTGGTTTCAATATTATGAATATGTGTATCACTACGATCGAGATCCAATGAACCATTTTCATTGGGCGTGTAACCATATGAGGTTTTATTCATGTAAACAGAACAACAATTTATTCTCTTACTTAAATGAATAACCGTATTACCATGAACATGATCAAATCATATTCATGCTCAACGCAAACACCAAATAACACTTATTTAGGTTCAACACTAATCCCGAAAGTATAGGGAGTGTGCGATGATGATCATATCAATCTTGGAACCACTTCCAACTCACATCGTCACTTCACCCTTAACTAGTCTCTGTTTATTCTGCAACTCCCGTTTCGAGTTACTAATCTTAGCAACTGAACTAGTATCAAATACTGAGGGGTTGCTATAAACAATAGTAAAGTACACATCAATAACATGTATATCAAATATACTTATGTTCACTTTGCCATCCTTCTTATCTGCCAATCACTTGGGGTAGTTTCGCTTCCAGTGACTAGTCCCTTTGAAGTAGAAGCACTTAGTCTCAGGCTTAGGACCAGACTTGGGCTTCTTCACTTGAGCAGCAACTTGCTTGCCGTTCTTCTTGAAGTTCCCCTTCTTCCCTTTGCCCTTTTCTTGAAACTAGTGGTCTTGTCAACCATCAACACTTGATGCTCTTTCTTGATTTCTACCTTCATCGATTTCATCATCATGAAAAGCTCGGGAGTCGTTTTCGTCATCCCTTGCACACTATAGTTCATCACGTAGTTCTACTAACTTGGTGATGGTGACTAGAGAATTCTGTCAATCACTATCTTATCTGGAAGATTAACTCCCACTTGATTCAAGCGATTGTAGTACCCAGACAATCTGAGAACATGCTCACTAGTTGAGCGATTCTCCTCCATCTTTTAGCTATAGAACTTGTTGGAAACTTCATATCTCTCAACTCGGGTATTTGCTTGAAATATTAACTTCAACTCCCGGAACATCTCATATGGTCCATGACGTTCAAAACGTCTTTGAAGTCCCGATTCTAAGCTGTTAAGCATGGTGCACTAAACTATCAAGTAGTCATCATATTGAGCTATCCAAATGTTCATAACGTCTGCATCTGCTCCTGCAATAGGTCTGTCACCTAGCGGTGCATCAAGGACATAATTCTTCTGTGCAGCAATGAGGATAAACCTCAGATCACGGATCCAATCCGCATCATTGCTACTAACATCTTTCAACACAATTTTCTCTAGGAACATATCAAAATAAACATATGAAAGCAACAACGCGAGCTATTGATCTACAACATAGATATGCTAATACTACCAAGACTAAGTTCATGATAAATTAAAGTTCAATTAATCATATTACTTAAGAACTCCCACTTAGATAGACATCCCTCTAATCCTCTAAGTGATCACGTGATCCAAATCAACTAAACCATGTCCGATCATCATGTCAGATGGAGTAGTTTCATTGGTGAACATCACTATGTTGATCATATCTACTATATGATTCACGCTCGACCTTTCGGTCTCCGTGTTCTGAGGCCATATCTGTATATGCTTGGCTCGTCAAGTATAACCTAAGTATTCCGCGTGTGCAACTGTTTTGCACCCGTTGTATTTGAACGTAGAGCCTATCACACCCGATCATCACGTGGTGTCTCAGCATGAAGAACTTTCGCAACGGTGCATACTCAGGGAGAACACTTCTTGATAATTAGTGAGAGATCATCTTAAAATGCTACCGTCAATCAAAGCAAGATAAGATCCATAAAAGATAAACATCACATGCAATCAATATAAGTGATATGATATGGCCATCATCATCTTGTGCTTGTGATCTCCATCTTCGAAGCACCGTCGTGATCACCATCGTCACCGGCGCGACACCTTGATCACCATTGTAGCATCGTTGTCGTCTCGCCAATCTTATGCTTTCACGACTATCGCTACAGCTTAGTGATAAAGTAAAGCATTACAATGCAATTGCATTGCATACAATAAAGCGACAACCATATGGCTCCTGCCAGTTGCCGATAACTTGGTTACAAAACATGATCATCTCATACAATAAAATTTAGCACCATGTCTTGACCATATCACATCACAACATGCCCTGCAAAAACAAGTTAGACGTCCTCTACTTTGTTGTTGCAAGTTTTACGTGGCTGCTACGGGCTTAAGTAAGAACCAACCTTACCTACGCATCAAAACCACAACGATAGTTTGTCAAGTTGGTGCTGTTTTAACCTTCGCAAGGACCGGGCGTAGCCACACTCAGTTCAACTAAAGTTGGAGAAACTGACACCCGCTAGCCACCTTTGTGCAAAGCACGTCGGGAGAACCGGTCTCGCGTAAGCGTACGCGTAATGTCGGTCCGGGCCGCTTTGTCCAACAATACCGCCGAACCAAAGTATGACATGCTGGTAAGCAGTATGACTTATATCGCCCACAACTCACTTGTGTTCTACGCGTGCATATTACATCAACGCATAAAACCTAGGCTCTGATACCACTGTTGGGGAAGGTGGTAATTTCAAAAAATTTCCTACGCACATGCAAGATCATGGTGATGCATAGCAACGAGAGGGGAGAGTGTGATCTACGTACCCTTGTAGACCGACAGCGGAAGCATTAGCACAACGCGGTTGATGTAGTCGTACGTCTTCACGGCCCGACCGATCAAGCACCGAAAGTACGACACCTTCAAGTTTTAGCACACGTTCAGCTCGATGACGATCCCCAGACTCCGATCTAGCAAAGTTTCGGGGAAGAGTTCCGTCAGCACGACGGCGTGGTGATGATCTTGATGTTCTACCGTCGCAGGGCTTCGCCTAAGCACCGCTACAATATTATCGAGGATTATGGTGGAAGGGGGCACCGCACACGGCTAAGAAAACGATCACGTGGATCAACTTGTGTGTCTAGGGGTGCCCCCTGCCCCCGTATATAAAGGAGCAAGGGGAGGAGGCCGGCCGGCCCTATAGGCGCGCCAAGGAGGAGTCCTCCTCCTAGTAGGAGTAGGACTCCTACTAGGAGGGGGAAGGAAGTGGGGAGGGAGAAGGAAAGGGGGGCGCCGCCCCCCTCTCCTAGTCCAATTTGGACCAAGGGGGGAGGAGGCGCGCGGCCCACCCTGGCTGCCCTTCACTCTCTCCACTCAGGCCCATATGGCCCATTACTTCTCCCGGGGGGTTTCCGGTAACCCTCCGGTACTCCGGTTTTCTCCGAAATCACCCGGAACACTTCCAGTGTCCGAATATAGCCGTCCAATATATCAATCTGTATGTCTTGACCATTTCGAGACTCCTCGTTATGTCCGTGATCATATCTGGGACTCCGAACTAACTTCGGTACATCAAAACTCATAAACTCATAATATAACTGTCATCGAAACCTTAAGCGTGCGGACCCTACGGGTTCGAGAACAATGTAGACATGACCGAGACATGTCTCCGGTCAATAACCAATAGCGGAACCTGGATGCTCATATTGGCTCCCACATATTCTACGAAGATCTTTATCGGTCAGACCGCATAACAACATACGTTGTTCCCTTTGTCATCGGTATGTTACTTGCCCGAGATTCGATCGTCGGTATCTCAATACCTAGTTCAATCTCGTTACCGGCAAGTCTCTTTACTCGTTCTGTAATACATCATCTCACAACTAACTCATTAGTTGCAATGCTTGCAAGGCTTATGTGATGTGCATTACCGAGAGGGCCCGGAGATACCTCTCCGACAATCGGAGTGACAAATCCTAATCTCGAAATACACCAACCCAACATGTACCTTTGGAGACACCTGTAGAGCTCCTTTATAATCACCCAGTTACGTTGTGACGTTTGGTAGCACACAAAGTGTTCCTCCGGTAAACGGGAGTTGCATAATCTCATAGTCATAGGAACATGTATAAGTCATGAAGAAAGCAATAGCAACATACTAAACGATCGAGTGCTAAGCTAACGGAATGGGTCAAGTCAATCACATCATTCTCCTAATGATGTGATCCCGTTAATCAAATAACAACTCTTTGTCTATGGTTAGGAAACATAACCATCTTTGATTAACGAGCTAGTCAAGTAGAGGCATACTAGTGATACTCTGTTTGTCTATGTATTAACACATGTATTATGTTTCCGGTTAATACAATTCTAGCATGAATAATAAACATTTATCATGAAATAAGGAAATAAATAATAACTTTATTATGCCTCTAGGGCATATTTCCTTTAGTTGGCAGCATCATTGGTACCAAGGGCGAGGGACGAAGAGAACCATTTTCTTGCTCGTTGAACGAGGCGGACCTATAGGCAAAGTTCTCGTCCATCGGTGGCTACCGGAATGTCATCAACAATAGTAATAGGGTCTTGCTGACAAAGTTGTACACCGAGGTGTTTACATAAGCAGTGAATTACTACTGCTTAGATTATATAGATCACAAGAAAGGTCAAACAAATCAATGGAAAGGAAAATGTGATCATCAGGTTAAACAGAACAATGGAAAGGAAAATGTGTTTAAACACATATTTCAAGGGTATATCCTTCGGAAGGACAAGCAGAGCATGATCTCGATGACAAGATATAATGTAGAAAACTCCTTAGGCAGAGGAGAGAATTTCATGACTTTACCCACACAACGGTGTTTGGATAATTGATAAAGAAATTTTAGCATGGTGCTTTAAATGTTCTTATCGAAGATCGGGGTACCAAAGACATGCTTCGAGATAGCATTGACATTGTCTTCAAGCAAATGTCAGACTTTGGATACGCGAAGGATTCATTAGGAACACCTTGTAGAATAAGTCTTATAGTTTCCTCACAAAGAATGGATAGCCTTGCTGAAAAGGAAACTATAACAATAGGGCCTCCGGCCAGGTGTGCTAGGCATGACATCATCTTACCGGGTCATATAAAGACCAATGTTATAACTATTGGAAATATGTCCCAATCATCATATCTGACCGAGATTCAGATCTGATTGGTGCCAGGATGCCTCAGACTTAGGATGCCTGAGAAGAAAAGGTGCAACACAATTGACGAGACGACATTGTAAGATTCTCAGGAAATGTACTATGGAAGCGAGTTCCGAAACAAGAGTTCATCATTAAAACCAAGGAGAGGACGAGGAGGTGGCTGATGGACTCAGCGACAATTCCTCGAGTTTTACTAAAATATGGATTTCCACAATTATGTGAACAAGGAGATAACATTTGTCAGATCAAATGATATAATGAGGTATGCTCGAGGAAACAATACACAATTAAACATTGGTAGAAGGTGCACCCGAAATACGATCTTAGGTAGCATAATCAATGTTAGAATGGTGACTTAATGAACAAAAGAATTATAATGAAACTATCGATCATTCACTTCAAAGCAATAGGCTTGCTAGAAGTTTTGAATTCACACCTCAAGTTCAATTGTCGGTTTTCCGGTTAGAAACAACATGGGGACCAAGGAATGAACGTAAATGGCAAGAAGTATCACTTGTACCAAGAATTCATAAGAGGTGGTGAAATTCTCACGACATTCTTGACATATAAGATAGTAATACTCCAGGGTAAAGAAGAATAATTGCCGGATAGCAAGGATCTCAAGGTATAGCACAAAACACGAACAAGTTTGTGTTGGAGGGAAGTCAATAAAGTGGTCGATGATAATATAGATCATCGAGGGCAAGGATGGTATTTCTCATCATGAACTCAATTGACATCCTGGAAGAGCTCAGAATGCCGATGATGATCATGACACAATTGTTGAGAGAATTCATGAAGATGTAATCGGTCGGTGATGACATCAAGCCAAAGGAATGATGAAGCGAAAGGTTACTGAAACCAAGGGTATGACACAAACTCGAAACCAAGCTCGTTGTTTAAGGTGAAATGGTATGATTAGGAAGGTCGATGTAAGGTTAGCTCATCGTCGAAAGTTGTGCTCCGGAAATAAGGACCAGGTAGCATAGTTAAAATCATCGCAATAATGATACGGCCAAATAGGGTAGGAAGGACGTGATCGGGTACAAACTCGTAAGTAATGAAGGTTACCAAGATTTGTTTAGTCGTGGTGCGGACTTGAGTCAGTTATCGGTGTCTTTTAGTGTTTAATAACTCAGAGCCCGTGAAAAATTGGAATCAGTGAGAATGTAGCACTTGATGAAGAACTCATAATAAGTATGCAGTTCCATGATAATCTCGAGATACCAAGGGGGGTAATACTTGACGACAGATCAAAGTAGAGGTTGGACTAGGGTAATGATCTGCAGAAGACAAGTGCTCAAACTTGCACGAGAAATGGAATCAAGGAGAAACATGGTCGGAACCACGTCCATAGATACAATATGAACTTATAACAAGGGGATAATTATTTTAAGAGAAGCTTCCATGATAAGGTATACATCGTTTCCGTGGGCTTGAACACAGGGTTCAAGGCCGACTCCCACTTGTTCAACGCATAACCTTTCATTCACCTCTCATATTTCAAAAATGACAATAGTTGTTGAAATTTTTACCTGGTGCAATACTAGATAAGTATGACCCGTGAAATCTTTCGGGTTCACACGGATTAGGGAAGGTATAGGTTCAACCCATCAGGGCATCTTAGGAACATAAACCACAAAATTCAGAGTAAATAATACAAGCTCGAAAGTAGAGCATGGTTCACAAAGCAGAGAATACAATTTACCAAAGGCATTATTTACCCATGGAAAGGCTCACAAGGTTATTCAATATGAAGGACACAGTCGGGTAAAATCCGACAAAGGTTCTGGTGGTCCACAAGGGATCTGATGTGAGCATCGGTACTCAACCAGAGGAAGAAAGAATGCAAGGAGGTCAGATTATAGAAACAACTGACTAACTCAAAGCACAAATGCAAAGGAATTATGAATTCCAAGACAAGGGATCAGAAGCAATGCTCTGATTAGGGATGGATAAGTTGAGTAGCCTTAGGGGTACAATCGATGGCAATTTGATTGGTCAAAATCCAGCTCATCCTTAAAATGATGCCTGAGCCGAAAGGATAATTTCTAGGATCTGATTGAGGATTGCGAGCATTCGCAACATATTGAATCAATGGATTCAAAATCATAGTGACACGGGCTGCCAATAAGACTAATATACTTATGGGATTAACCATAATGCAAGCAAGCAAGAATTTCAAGAGCAATAAGCTGCTAAGGATTTTCGAAAGATCGAATAGTATTTTAAAGACCTTAGTGAAACACCTGAACAACTGAGGATGAGCGATACTTGGTAAGTGTGAGGAATTATCCGTAGGGGTATTGAGGTGGCAAGGAACTGCAAGGCAGTAGGCACAAGTATTCTCGGAACAATAGAGAGAAATTCGGGGTATCTTGTAATAACAAGATCAACGGGGAATGATTGTATGAATGGCAAGTGCATGTAGTTATCCATAGGGTTTGACGGTGGAAGGGAATTGCAAACACAATGAGCACAAGCTCTTGGGATAACATCAGAGAGTAACTTCTAAATCTACTGGTGCAGCAAGCGATCATCTGTAATAAGGGGGCTCTCCGGAAGGAAGTAATTACAAGAACCTAGAGTTAGAGTTAGCAAATTCGTTTAACCCGAGTAGAAGAGAGTTCAGAGTCCCAGAGTAAAGATCGAGGAGTAAAAGATCCTAATACCACCCAAATGGTGACGTGGGCCCGTAAGGCACACAACCATGTTAGTAAAAAGTTTGATAATGTCTAGACTCAACTTTGGCCAAGGAGTGTGGAAGGGGGATTCCTACAGGCAGTCGGCTCTGATACCAACTTGTGATGCCCCCGATTCAATCATACACTAATCATACACGCAGACGTGTACGATCAAGATCAGGGACTCACGGGAAGATATCACAACACAACTCTACAAATAAATTAAGTCATACAAGCATCATATTACAAGCCAGGGGCCTCGAGGGCTCGAATACAAGAGCTCTATCATAGACGAGTCAGCGGAAGCAACAATATTTGAGTACAGACATAAGTTAAACAAGTTTGCCTTAAGAAGGCTAGCACAAACTGGGATACAGATCAAAAGAGGCGCATGCCTCCTGCCTGGGATCCTCATAAACTACTCCTGGTCGTCGTCAGCGGGCTGCACGTAGTAGTAGGCACCTCCCGAGTAGTAGTAGTCGTCATCGACAGTGGCATCTGGCTCCTGGGCTCCATCGTCTGGTCGCAGCAAACGGGTATAGAAAGGGGGAAAAGAGGGAGCAAAGCAACCGTGAGTACTCATCCAAAGTACTCGCAAGCAAGGAGGTACACTACATATGTATGCAATGGAATAAGGGTATCATATGTGGACTGAACTGCAGAATGCCGGAATAAGGGGGGATAGCTAGTACTATCGAAGACTACGCTTCTGGCCACCTCCATCTTGCAGCATGTAGAAGAGAGTAGATGGTAAGTTCAGCAAGTAACATCGCATAACATAAACCTAACCCATGATCCTCCCCTCGTCGCCCTGTGAGAGAGCGATCACCGATTGTATCTAACACTTGGAAGGGTGTGTTTTATTAAGTATCCGGTTCTAGTTGTCATAAGGTCAAGGTACAACTCCAAGTCGTCCTATTACCGAAGATCACGGCTATTCGAATAGATAAACTTTCCTGCAGGGGTGCACCACATTTCCCAACACGCTCGATCCCCTTTGTCCGGACACACTTTCCTGGGTCATGCCCGGCCTCAGAAGATCAACACGTCGCAGCCCTACCTAGGCACAACAGAGAGGTCAACACGCCGGTCTAACTCCTATGCACGCAGGGGTCTGGGCCCATCGCCCATTGCACACCTGCACGTTACGAGGGCGGCCGGAGAGCAGACCTAGCAACCTCCGTTACAAAGGAAGTTGCGTTACGCGGTCCAACCCGGCGCGCGCCGTCGCTGACGTCACGAAGGCTTTGACTGATACCACGACGTCGAGTGCCCATAACTGTTCCCACGTAGTTGGTTAGTGCGTATAGGCTAGTGGCCAGACTCAGATCAAATACCAAGATCTCGTTAAGCGTGTTATTTTGAAATAACCGCGGACGCCGACCAGGGCCAGGCCCACCTCTCTCCTAGGTGGTCTCAACCTGCCCTGTTGCTCCGCCTCAAAGTAACAGTCGGGGGCCGTCGGGAACTCAGGCACACCACTACCTGGATGGAGCCACCTGCCCCTTCAGCCCCCACATCAGAATCACTTGCGGGTACTCAACAAGCCGACCCGTCTTTAGTCACCACCTGTATAGTATATATATGTATGTATTTACCCGTGATCAACACCCGATGTGATCATGGATCTATAGTATAGCATGGAAGACTGACAAGAATGTAGGGCCACTGATGATAATCTAGCATCCTATACTAAGCATTTAGGATTGCAGGTAAGGTATCAACAGTTGTAGCAACAATGACAGGCTATGCATCAGAATAGGTTTAATGGAAAGCAGTAACATGCTACACTACTCTAATGCAAGCAGTAGAGAGAAGAGTAGGCGATATCTGGTGATCAAGGGGGGGGGGGCTTGCCTGGTTGCTCTGGCAAGAGAGAGGGGTCGTCAACACCGTAGTCGTACTGGGTAGCAGTGGCGTCGGTCTCGGTGTCTAGCGAGAGAAGAGGGGGGAGAAACAATGAATATTAAATAAACAGATGCATAGCGATGCATGACATGACAAGTAGTGGTGCTACGGGTTCCCTAACACGGTATGAGGTGGTACCGGTGAAGGGGGGAAACATCCGGGAAAATATCCCCGATGTTTCACGTTTTCGGACAGATGAACCAGAGGGGGGAAGTTGCGTGTTCGCTATGCTAGGGATGCGTGGCGGACCAACGGACTGCGTATCCGGATTCATCTCGTTGTTCTGAGCAACTTTCATGTACAAAGTTTTTCCATTCGAGCTACGGTTTATTTTATATTAATTTTAAAAGATTTAAATTAATTTTAGAATTTATTTAATTAATTTAATTCAACATTATCCAGAACAGTGTTTGTTGACATCATCATGACGTCAGCAGTCAACATGGTTGACTGGTCAACCTGACCAGTGGTTCCCACTGGTCAGTGACGCATTTTTATTATCCAAATTTTAATTAACCTAATCAGAATTAATTAGGGGTGGGCCCCACTATCATTGACTAATTAATTAATTAACTAACAATTTAATTAGTTTAGTTAATTGATTAGGTTAATTAATCAAAATTAATTAAGTTAATTAATTCTTTCATTAATTAATTAATTATCAATTTTATTAATTATTTTTTTATTTTATTTTTTTCAAATGTTCTGGGGCAGGGCCCCACTTGTCATTGGCCCTAGGGCCATAGTGGGTTCGGGTGCTGCGGGCGCCGCCTGAACAGGCGCCGCGGGTGCGGGCGCTGGGCGCAGCCCGAGCGGGTGCACGCCCAGGGGCACGCGGGGCGGCGACAGGCGTGGCAGTCCGGGGCGGGGGCCGGCGAGGTCTGGGGAGGGCCGGCCAGCGCCGGCGAGCGGTAGGGCCGAGTAGGCAAGGACGGCGGCGGGGCCAGCAGACGTGGGCGTCGCCGGAGCAGGGTGAGCAAGGCGCGGACGGGGAGGCACAGGGTGGCCGCGGCAGCGGCAGGCCCGGATGCGTGCAGGTGAGCAAGGGGGGCGAGGCGACGACGGTGACGGCAGCGCGCATTACGGCGGAGTAGCAGAGCGGAGCATGGGAGGAACGGCTGTAGCCATGGCGCGCGGCGCGGCATGGGGGCATGCCAGTGAGCGGGAGCGCGGGCGAGGCGCGTGCTGGGCGAGCACGCGCGTGAGCGGGACGGCAAGCAGCGGGGCGGACGCGAAGGGGGGGGGGAGGGGGCGAGGGGAAGCGGCGGGCCGAGCGGCGGCTGGCCTCGGCCAAGGCGGCCACAGGCAGGGACGAGGGGAGCCGGGCGCTAGTCGCGGTGGCCGGTGGGCGAGGTTAGGGGCGGTTCGCGCGGCGGCGAGCGAGGCGCTAGCGTAGGCCGCGCGAGGGAGCAACAGCAGGGGTTCTAGGGTGCGCGACGCAGTGAGCGGGGGAGGGCGTGCGACGGGCGCCGGAGCGGGTGACGTGCACGCGCGGGACGTGGCCATGGCCGTGAGCGCGACCAGGAGAGTCGAGGCTCACGGCGAGGAGTAGGGACGGGGCAATGGTGCTGGGGGGGGGGGGGGGGGGGGGGGGGGGGGAGGTCGGGGACGACGTGGCGGAGGGGAAGCAGGCCGGCGAGGTGGGTCTCGGGCGTCGACGTCCTGGCGCGGCGAGCGGCGGCCTCCTCCTCCGATCCCGATCCAATCGGGGGAGAGAGGGGGAGATATTTCGGTGGAGTGGGGGGTGTCGGTGGGTTGGACCGAGGGGGAGTGGGGGTTATGGGGAGTGGGGTGGGCCGGCCTGGTTGGATGGCCAGCTGGGCTGAGGCCCAGCGCGGGGGGGGGGGGGGGGGGGGGGGGGTCCCTTTTTTCTTCCTTTTACAGTTTTACTTTGTTTTTCTTTTTATTTAGTTTCAGTTTTGTTTTATTTTTCTAAAGCAAAAATAGTTTCATAAAATAAGAAACTTGCACCTAAAATTGAATTATAAATCAAGCTACTTCCACATTAAGTTTGGCATCAAATTAAAATAGTTTGTAATTTATACAGTTTTAAAAAGGCATTTAAATTATTATCATAGACATTGATTTATTATATTGGGGCGATTAAACACCTTATAAAAATGTTGGTCCACTATGATAATTATTCAAGGATTGTTTGCAACACTTCGAACATTTTTGTTTTAATATTTGAAAAACTTTTGATGTTTGCCTCTATTTTGAATTCGAATTTGAATCGGTTTCAAACTAACGCGAACTTAGCAACAGTAATCGAGGTGACATGGCATCATTAGCAGAGGTTACTGTAGCTTAATTACCCGGGCGTCACAGTAGGAAAAGACCATCGCTCGTCCCCGACCGCCACTCATAAGGAAAGCAATCAAAGAACACCCCATGCTTCAAATTTGTTACACAACGTTTACCATACATACATGCTACAGGACTTGCCAACTTCAACATAAGTATTTCTCAATTCCACAATTACTCAACTAGCACAACTCTAATATTACCATCTTTATATCTCAAAACAACTATCAAGTATCAAGCTTCTGTGATGACATTTAATGCACTCTATATGAAAGTTTTTATTATACCCGTCCTGGATGTCTATCATATTAGGACTAATTTTATAGTCAAAGCAAATTACCATGATGTTCTAAAAGACTCTCAAAATAATATAAGTGAAGCATTAGAGATCAATAATTTCTATAAAATAAAACCACCACCGTGCTCTAAAAAGATATAAGTAAAGCACTAGAGCAAAATTATCTAGCTCAAAAGATATAAGTGAAGCACATAGAGTATTCTAATAAATTTCGATTCATGTGTGTCTCTCCCAAAAGGTGTGTACAGCAAGGATGATTGTGTTAAACTAAAATCAAAGACTCAAACCATACAAAACGCTCCAGGAAAAACACATATCATGTGGTGAATAAAAATATAGCCTCAAGTAAAGTTATCGATAGATGAAGACGAAAGAGGGGATGCCTTCTGGGGCATCCCCAAGTTTAGGCTTTTGGTTGTCCTTGAATTTTACCTTGGGGTGCCTTGGGCATCCCCAAGCTTAGGCTCTTGCCACTCCTTGTTCCGAAATCCATCAAATCTTTACCCAAAAACTTAACAACACAAAAATTAACAGTAAATCTCATGACTCCGTTAGTATAAGAAAAAAAATCACCACCTTAAGGTACTGTAATAAAATCATTCTTTATTTAGGTATTAAATCTAATTTATTCAAACTTCTCTATGGTTCATACCCCCCGATACTAGCCATAGATTCATCAAAATAAGCAAACAACACATGAAAAACAAAATCTGTCAAAACAGAACAATCTGTAGTAATCTGTAGGTTTAGAATACTTCTGTAACTCCAAAAATCCTGAGAAATTAGGAAGTCCTAAATAATTTTTATATTGATCTAATGCAGTTGGAATCAGTATTTTATCACTCTCTGGTAAAAAATGAAAATTATTCTCATGAGCGCATACTTTTTGTTTTTTTCAACAAGATCAAATAACAATCATCCAAGAAGATCCTAAAGGCTTTACTTGGCACAAACACTAATTAAAACATAAAAAACACAGTCATAACAGAGGATAGATGATTTATTTATTACTAAAAAGGAACAAAAAGCAAGGAACACAAATAAAATTGGATTGCCTCCCAACAAGCGCTATCGTTTAACGCCCCTAGCTAGGCATCTATAATTTTAATGATGCCCACATGAAAGATAGCAATTGAAACACGAAGGGAACATCATGAAGCATATGAAAATCACATATAAGTCTAACATACTTCCTATGCATAGGCATTATATAAGCAAACAAATTATCAAGACAAGCAAAAACTAGCGTATGCAAGGAAGGAGAAAGAAGCAATAGCAATCTCAACATAACGAGAGGTAATTTTGTAACATGAAAATTTCTACAACCATATTTTCCTCTCTCATAATAATTACATGTAGGATCATAACCAAATTCAACAATATAGCTACCACAAAACATATTCTTAACACGATCCACATGTATGCAAAGTTGACACTCTTCCAAAATAGTGGGATTAACATTAACTAAAGTCATGACCTCTGCAAACCCACTTTTATCAAAAACTTCATAAGATTGAACATCCTCCAAATATGTGGGATCTAAAGTTGACACTCTTCCAAACCCACTTTCAATATTATTGCAAACATTATTATCAATATTATATTCATCATGGGGCTTAAATAAATTTTCAAGATCATAAGAAGAATCACCCCAATCAGGATCATTGCAACAAATAGTAGTCATAGAAAAACTAGCATCCCCAAGCTTGAGGCTTTGCATATCATTAACACAATTGTCATTAAGGGAATTTATAATAACATCATTACAATCATGCTTTTCATCGAAGGAACTATCAAGTATGGGTGCAATAGCAATGATCTCATGTTTAACATAAGGAACTATAGCAAACTCATCTTCATAAAAATTGGCATCATGGCCACAAGAATAGCAAGCATCATGTTCATCAAGGGTTATTTCAATGAAATCACCGGAATCATAATTATCTATAGATTCATGCATATCATTATTTTCTTCCCAAGCAACGGTCATTCTTTCAATAAATTCTTTGACATAGACATTATGAGCATAGTTTTCATAGCAATATTTAAGTATGTCAAAATTTTCAGATTCGTAGGGAGTAATATCATACTTTTCAATCAAAGAAGCAACTTCATAAGCACCCTTAAAAGCAACAAATTCTTCAATTTGATCGATATCGTAGTAACTATGAACACCCTTTGCATAATAAGATAATATTTCATTATCATTAAACCCACATAGGTAGGGGAGGTGTTTTTAGGGTTATTAGAGCAACAAGTAAAATCGTAAATTTCACAAAGATTCCAAGCATAACACAAGAATATGTTTATTTGATCCCATAAGAGTCTCCCTTTTTCAGACAAACGGTGATGCACAAAATGAGTATGCTCATCTAAAGATTTCCCATCAACTAGGCTAGTTGGGGTTTCAGCAGAGCGCATAAGGATCGACGATGATCCAAGTAGAACACTTTAAGTGGATCCATATCAATAGATTTTTAGCAAGCAAAGATGCAAGCAAATAGAAGGCACATGGAAACACAAACAAAGATACATACGGGAAGAAGGCGAAGAAAAGGCAAAGGTGAAGTAGGGGAGAGGAAAACGAGAGGCGAATGGAAAATAATGTAATGTGAGGGAGAAGAGTTTATGATGGGTACTTGGTATGTCTTGACTTGGCGTAGATCTCCCCGGCAACGGCACCAGAAAACCTTCTTTCTACCTCTTGAGCATGCGTTGGTTTTCTCTTGAAGAGGAAAGGGTGATGCAGCAAAGTAGCGTAAGTATTTCCCTCAGTTTTTGAGAACCAAGGTATCAATCCAGTAGGAGACTACACGCAAGTCGCCTAGTACCTGCACAAACAAACAAGAACCTCGCAACCAACGTGATAAAAGGGTTGTCAATCCCTTCACACTCACTTACGAAAGTGAGATCTGATAGAGATAATAAGATAAATATTTTTGGTATTTTTGTTGTATAGATTGAAAAGTAAGGATTGCAAAATAAACGGTGAGAGAAATAGCTAGTTGACGGGAAAATAATATGATGTAAAGTAGACCCGGGGCCATAGGTTTCACTAGTGGCTTCTCTCATGATAGCATCAATTATGGTGGGTGAACAAATTACTGTCGAGCAATTGATAGAAAAGCACATAGTTATGATGATATCTAGGCATGATCACGAACATAGGCATAACGTTCGTGTCAAGTAGACCGAAACGATTCTGCATCTACTACTATTACTCCACACATCGACCGCTATCCAACATGCATCTAGAGTATTAAGTTCATAAGAACAGAGTAACGCATTAGGCAAGATGACATGATGTAGAGGGATAGACTCAAGCAATATGATATAAACCCCATCTTTTTATCCTCGATGGCAACAATATAATACGTGCCTTGCTTCCCCTGCTGTCACTGGGAAAGGACACTGCAAGATTGAACCCAATGCTAAGCACTTCTCCTATTGCAAGAAAGATCAATCTAGTAGGCCAAACCAAACTGATAATTCGAAGAGACTTGCAAAGATATCAAATCATGCATACAAGAATTCAGAGAAGAATCAAATATTGTTCATAGATAATCTTAATCATAAACCCACAATTCATTGGATCTCGGCAAACACACTGCAAAAAAGAATTACATCGAATAGATCTCCAAGAACATCGAGGAGAACTTTGTATTGAGATCCAAATAGAGAGAAGAAGCCATCTAGCTAATAACTATGGACCCGAAGGTCTGTGGTAAACTACTCACACATCATCAGAGAGGCTATGGTGTTGATGTAGAATCCCTCCGTGATCGAATCCCCCTCCAGCAGATCGTCGGAAAAGGTCCCCAGATGGGATCTCACAGGTACAGAAGGTTGCGGCGGTGGAAAAGTGGTTTCTTGGCTCCCCTGGATGTTTTCAGGGTATAAGAGTATATATAGGCGAAAGAAGTAGGTCGGTGGAGCCACAAGGGGCCCACGAGGGTGGGGGGCATGCCTGCCCCCATTGGGCGCACCGCCCTACCTCGTGGCCGCCTTGTTGCTTCCTTGACCTCCACTCCAAGTCTTCTGGATTGCGTTTGTTCCAATAGAGATCCTCGCGAAGGTTTCATTCCGTTTGATATTCATTTTCTGCGAAACACTAAAATAGGCAAAAAACAACAATTTGCACTGGGCCTTCAGTTAATAGGTTAGTCCCAAAATAATATAAAAGTGCATAATTAAGCCCATTAAACATCCAAAACAGATAATATAATAGCATGGAACAATCAAAAATTATACATACGTTGAAGACGTCACTGCTTGAGGGACTAGTGCCCTCATTGAGATTCACTTGCTCTTCAGACCTTTTCTGGCTGTCATTGCCCTCTGACATATCTGAAACTGGCCTGGCGAATAGATGGATATAGATAGAGTGGATAGCATCACAAAGTACATCTATTTTGCAAAAATATTGAGACAAGAACTTAACTTTAGTTTTCTGCAGAAAGCATTTCGGAACTACCAATTTGAGAAACTCGGTGACACCGAAGCACAAACAGAGTCTAAACACACAGTTTCGCTCAGACCGAAATGCAGTTCGGTGACTCCGAGATGCTAGGGTTTCACAGAGTAAGTGATATCGGTCACCCCGATCAGTACACTTCGGTCAGACCGAGCTGTACTTGTGCAATGTACTGAGGCAAATCGGTGAGACCGAGATCCTCAGATCCGTCGGTCCGAGATGAGTTCGGCGGAAACCTAACCCTATGTTTTTGCATCAAATCTATTCTAAAGTATTCTTTTGGTGGATAGATTGACCTCATTCGTGGAAAGAACAATGGCAATGATCTTTGTGCAAGAATCAGAGTAAGAGAACGCACAAAGAGGTCAAGTCCGTACCCTAACTTGGCGACGAACTTGCTACAGCGACAACGGTGGTGAGATTCCCATTCACGGTGACGGAGACCAGTGGCAGAGCTGGGAGGCGTGGACGAGTGGTTTGGAGAAATTTCCAAATTTTCAACCTGTGGTATATATACCCAGTCACTGTCGGTGTGACCGAGTGGAACGACTCGGTGGCACCGAGATGAAAAACTGCTAGCAGTTGCTGCAACTCGGTGTAACCGAATTATTCTAATTGGTTTCACCAAGATGATAACCTAGATCAACTTAATGAATTTGGTGAGACCGAGTAGGAGTGAATTGGTCTGACCGAGATGCATTAAGAGGTTTTGGAAGTTTAAGCCCTGGACGGATCGGTGGCTCCGAGTGCTCCTCACCCGGAGGGTCCGAATTCGACTTGTTCAAACTTTGTGATGTAGCATGAATAGATTTTGAGACGAGAAAATCATAGATAGCTAGAGAGAGTACTTAGGCATTCTTGTCCATCCATTTGGCAAAAAGAAAAATCAAACAATCAAAGCAACAAATGGATGTCCTCGAATGGAGAAAATTATGCAACGAACATTCTCACACAATAAGATAGCGAATAAAATATGTGGCAAAGCATGCACAAACACTCTAGCATCTATCAAGCAATTGGCGATGACTAGGTCATTTATATATGAGTATATTGACTGAGGAGTCAAATGAAAACATTTGATCGTAGGTCACACTCATCGTTTAAGCACAAGTGGGGTTACCACTTTTACATAAAGCATTGTTTTGTTCACATCATTAAAGTTGCTTTAGCTCAATTCTTAGAGAAAATCGCCCCTTAGATGTGATATCCCCCCTTAGAGGGATGAACTAACCTTGGGTTTTGTCGATGATGACTTCATGTAGGTGTTGAAGATGTGGATGCTCAATGTTGATGTAGATCATTTGGAGCAATCCATTGGAGTGAGTTGCACTTTCAATACCTACATGGGTTAGTCCCACAGGGAACACACAAGGATATCCATAGACATAGAGTGAAATACACATATGATGATGTCCATGGAAGCATTAGGTTACCTTGTACCTTGTCTTACCAACAAGAGGGTTTGTGACTCCTTGAACTAGTGCAAGATATGAAAGTTGATTGCACTTGTTCTTGCCAAAATGAATATGAATGAAGTATGTTGGCGCTGTCACCCTCAAGAACTCTCTAGTTCTTCTTCTTTGGGACCCACATCAACTTGATGGGAATCCTTGGAGTTGTAGTCGTACTTGATGAAGTAGAACTTGATGTAGTCTTGGGAACTGATACGTCTCCAATGTATCTATAATTTTTGATTGTTCCATGCTGTTATATTATCAATCTTGGATGTTTTATAATCATTTTATATCATTTTTTGGTACTAACCTATTGACATAGTGCCAAGTGCCAGTTGCTGTTTTTTGCATGTTTTTACATCGCAGAAAATCAATACAAAACGGAGTCCAAAATGCCACGAAGCTTTACGGAGATTTTTTATGGACCAGAAGACACCTAATTGGCCCTGGCTGCGCCTGGGGGGGGTACTCCGAGGAGAGCACAACCCACCAGGGCGCGCCAGGAGGCCCAGGCGCGACCTGGTGGGTTGTGCCCACCTCAGGTGCCCCCGGTCCCCCGGACCGCCTCTTTGCTCTACAAATACCCCAATATTCCCAAAACCCTAGGGGAGTTAACAGAATATTGATCCAGCCGCTGCAGAGTCCAGAACCACCAGATCCAATCTAGACACCATCTTGGATGGGGTTCACCACCTCCATTGGTGCCTCTCCGATGATGCATGAGTAGTCTATAGACCTTCAGGTCTGTAGTTAGTAGCTAGATGGCTCCCTCTCTCTCGCTGAATTCTCAATACAATGGTCTCTTGGAGATCCATATGATGTAACTCTTTTTGCGGTGTGTTTGTTGTGATCCGATGAACTTAGAGTTTACGATCAGATCTATCTTTTTATATCCATGAAAGTATTTGAGTTTCTTTGATCTCTTTTATGCATGATCTCTTATAGCCTCGTATTTCTTCTACGATATTTGGGTTTTGTTTTGCCAACTTGATCTATTTATCTTGCAATGGGAAGAGGTGCTTTGTAGTGGGTTCGATCTTACGGTGCTTGATCCCAGTGACAGAATGGGAACCGACACGTATGTATCGTTGCTACTAAGAATAGAACGATGAGGTCTATCTCTACATAGATAGATCTTGTCTACACCATGTCATTGTTCTTATTGCACTACTCTGTTTCTCCATGAACTTAATACACTAGATGCATGCTGGATAGCGGTCGATGTGTGGAGTAATACTAGTAGATGCAAGCATGAGTCAGTCTACTAATCTTGGACGTGATGCCTATATAATGATCATTGCCTGGATATCATCATGATTATTTGAAGTTCTATCAATTGCCCAACAGTAATTTGTTCACCCACCGTTTGACTATTTTTCTCGAGAGAGGCCACTAGTGAAACCTACGCCCCCCGGGTCTCTTTCTCATGTATTTACCTTTGCGATCTACTTTTCCTTTGCATTTATTTTCAGATATATTAAACCAAAAATAAAAAATACTTTGCTACACTTTATTTTATTTGTGATCTATTTATTCAATCTATCACAACTTTCTTCTGTCCACGCACCAATTTCTGGCACCGTTACCTGAAAGGGATTGACAACCCCTTTAACACGTTGGGTTGCGAGTGGTTGTTATTTCTGTGCAGGGGCTATTTACGTTGTGTTGCTTGGTTCTCCTACTGGTTTGATAACCTTGGTTTCATCACTGAGGGAAATACCTACCGTCGTTGTGCTGCATCATCCCTTCCTCTTTAGGGAAATACCGACATAGTCCTAGCCGACATCAAAAGGAATTTCTCGCGCCGTTGCCAGGGAGGATCTTCAACATATACCAGGTTCCTAATCACAAATCTCATCTCCTCGCAATTTACATTATTTTCCATTTTCCTCTCATTTTCCTCTCCCCCACTTCACGAAAATTTACCATTTTATTCGTCCCTCTTTCTCCGTTCGCCGTTTTTTTGCCGGATCTATTTTTGAGTTCAATCTTGTTGTGTGGTCATCATGACTCAAGAGAACACCAAATTATGTGATTTCTCAAATACCAACAACAATGATTTTATCGGCACTCTGATTGCTCCTCCCGCCACTAGTGCGGAGTCTTGTGATATTAATACTGCTTTGCTGAATCTTGTTATGAAAGATCAATTTTTCGGTACTCCTAATGAGGATGCCGCATCCCATCTTAATACCTTCATGGAATTATGCGATATGCAAAAGAAAAAACATGTGGACAATGATATTGTGAAGATGAAATTATTTCTATTTTCTTTGCATGATTCTGCAAAAATTTGGCTCTCTTCTTTGCCTCGAAATAGTATCGATTCTTGGAATAAGTGCAAAGATGCATTTATCACTAAGTATTTCCGCCCACAAAAATTATTTCCCTTAGAACCCAAATCATGAATTTCAAGCAACTTGAATATGAGCATGTTGCACAATCTTGGGAAAGGATGAAAATGATGCTAAGGAATTGCCCAACTCATGGGTTAAATCTTTGGATGATCATACAATTTTTTATGCAGGATTGAATTTTGTTTCTCGAAATCTTTTAGATTCTGTCACAGGTGGTACTTTTATGGAAATTACTTTGGGTGAAACCACCAAATTGCTTGATAATATTATGGCAAATTATTCGCAATGGCATACCGAAAGAGCTCCTACTAGTAAAAAAGTTAATTCGGTTGAAGAAATTTGTTCTTTGAGTGAAAAATTTGATGCTCTTATGAAATTGGTTGCTAGTAGAAGTGCTCCTATTGATTTTAATGATATGACTTTGTCTACTTTGATTGAGCAAAATAGTAATGCCGTAGATGTGAATTTTATCTCTCGAAATAATTTCAAAACAATGCTTATAGAGGTAATTTTAATCCTAGGCCTTTTCCTAGTAATTCCTCTAATAATTATGGTAATTCCTATGGAAATCAATCTTGTAATAATAATAGGAACACCTCTGATCTTGAGAATAATATTAAAGAAGTTATCAACATGCAAAAAGTTTTCAACACTTCCATAGAAGAAAAGTTGAGTAAGATTGATGATTTTTCTAGAAGTGTTGATAGAATTTCACATGATGTGGAAAATCTCAAGATGAATTTTTTTGTGCCTAAGGTAGACGAATCAATTAAAGATCTTTATGTTTCTACGGATGAAAGTAAGAAAAGAACCGCTATGCTTAGAGCTAAAAGATAATTTTTAGAAAAATGTTTTCTAGTGATTACTTTAGCAAAAGTGATACGTCTCCAACGTATCTATAATTTTTGATTGTTCCATGCTATTATATTATCTGTTTTGGATGTTAATGGGCTTTATTTTACACTTCTATATTATTTTTGGGACTAACCTATTAACCGGAGGCCCATCCCAAATTGCTGGTTTTTTTGCCTATTTCAGTGTTTCGTAGAGAAGGAATATCAAACAGAGTCCAAACGGAATGAAACCTTCGGGAGCGTTATTTTTGGAACAAACGTGATCCAGGGGACTTGGAGTGGACGTCAAGAAACAATCGAGGAGGCCACGAGGCAGGGGGCGCGCCCTCCACCCTCGTGGGCCCCTCAATGCTCCACCGACCTACTTCTTCCTCCTATATATATCCATATACCCCGAGAACATCCAGGAGCACCAAGAAACCCTATTTCCACCGCCGCAACCTTCTGTACCCAAGACATCCCATATTGGGGCCTTTTCCGGAGCTTCGTCAGAGGGGGCATTGATCACGGAGGGCCTCTACATCAACTTCATGGCCCCTCCGATGATGTGTGAGTAGTTTACTTCAGACCTTCGGGTCCATAGCTAGTAGCTAGATGGCTTCTTCTCTCTCTTTGGATCTCAATACAAAGTTCCTCCTCGATTCTCTTGGAGATCTATTCGATGTAATCTTCTTTTGCGGTGTGTTTGTCAAGATCCAATGAATTGTGGGTTTATGATCAAGGCTATCTATGAATAATATTTGAATCTTCTCTGAATTATTTTATGTATGATTGGTTTATCTTTGCAAGTCTCTTCAAATTATCAGTTTTGTTTGGCCTACTAGATTGATCTTTCTTGCAATTGGAGAAGTGCTTAGCTTTGGGTTCAATCTTGCGGTGCTCGATCCCAGTGACAGAAAGGGAAATGACACGTATTGTATTGTTGCCATCGAGGATAAAAATATGGGGTTTATATCATATTGCATGAGTTTATCCCTCTACATCATGTCATCTTGCTTAAGGCGTTACTCTGTTCTTATGAACTTAATACTCTAGATGCATGCTGGATAGTGGTCGATGTGTGGAGTAATAGTAGTAGATGCATAATCGTTTCGGTCTACTTGTCACGGACGTGATGCCTATATACATGATCATACCTAGATATTCTCATAATTATTCGCTTTTCTATCAATTGGTCGACAGTAATTTGTTCACCCACCATAATACTTATGCTATCTTGAGAGAAGCCACTAGTGAAACCTATGGCCCCCGGGTCTATTCTCCATCATATAAGTTTCCAATATATTTTATTTTGCAATCTTTACTTTCAATATATATCATAAAAATACCAAAAATATTTAACTTATTATTATTATCTCTATCATATCTCACTCTTGCAAGTGGCCGTGAAGGGATTGACAACCCCTTTATCGCGTTGGTTGCGAGGTTCTTACTTGTTTGTGTAGGTACGAGGTGACTCGCGCGTGGTCTCCTACTGGATTGATACCTTGGTTCTAAAAAACTGAGGGAAATACTTACGCTGCTTTACTGCATCACCCTTTCCTCTTCAAGGGAAAACCAACGCAGTGCTCAAGAGGTAGCAAGAAGGATTTCTGGCGCTGTTGCCGGGGAGGCTTACACCAAGTCAAGTCAAGACTCGATCTCCCGACAACGTACGATTTCTGGCGCCGTTGCCGGGGAGATCTACGCCAAGTCAAGACATACCAAGTACCCATCACAACTCTTATCCTTCGCATTGCATGATTTGCCATTTGCCTCTCGTTTTCCTCTCCCCCACTTCACCCTTGCCGTTTTATTCGCCCTCTTTTCCTTTCACCCTCTTTTTCTGTTCGCTTTTTCTTCGCTTGCTTGCTTGTGTGTTGGATTGCTTGCTTGTCACGATGGCTCAAGATAATACTAAATTATGTGACTTTGCCAATACCAACAATAATGGTTTTATTAACACTCCGATTGCTCCTCTTACTGATGCTAAATCTTGTGAAATTAATACTGCTTTGCTGAATCTTCTCATGAAAGATCCATTTTCCGGCCTTCCTAGTGAAGATGCCACTACCCATCTAAACAACTTTGTTGATTTGTGTTATATGAAAAAGAAGAAAGATGTGGATAATGATATTGTTAAACTTAAGCTATTTCCATTTTCGCTTAGAGATCACGCTAAAGCTTGGATTTCGTCTTTGCCTAAAAATAGTATTGATTCATGGAATAAGTGCAAAGATGCTTTTATCTCTAAGTATTTCCCCCCTGCTAAGATCATCTCTCTTAGAAACGATATTATGAATTTTAAGAAACTTGATCATGAGCATGTTGCACAATCTTGGGAGAGGATGAAATTAATGATACATAATTGCCCTACACATGGATTGAATTTATGGATGATCATACAAAATTTTTATGCCGGATTGAATTTTGCTTATAGAAATCTTTTAGATTCGGCCGCGGGAGGCACTTCTATGGAAATCACTTTAGGAGAAGCTACCAAACTCCTAGATAATATTATGGTTAATTATTCTCAATGGCACACTGAAAGATCTACTAGTAAAAAAGTGCATGCAATTGAAGAGATTAACGTTTTGAGTGGAAAGATGGATGAACTTAAGAAATTGTTTGCTAATAAGAGTGCTCCTACTGATCCTAATGATATGCCTTTTTCTACTTTGATTGAGAATAATAATGAATCTATGGATGTGAATTTTGTTGCTAGGAATAATTTTGGTATCAACGCGTATAGAGGTAATTTTAATTCTAGGCCGTTTCCTAGTAATTCCTCTAATAAGTACGGTAATTCCTACAACAATTCTTATGGAAATTATAATAATATGCCCTCTTATTTTGAATCTAGTATTAAAGAATTTATTAGTTCGCAAAAGAGTTTCAATGCTTTGATTGAAGAAAAATTGCTTAAGATTGATGAGTTGGCTAGGAACGTGGATAGAATTTCTCTTGATGTTGATTCTTTGAAACTTAGATCTATTCCACCTAAGAATGATATCAATGAGTCTCTCAAAGCCATGAGAATTTCCATTGATGAGTGCAAAGAAAGAACTGCTAGGATGCGTGCAAAAAGAGATTGCTTTGTGAAAGCGTGTTCTTCTAGTTTTCATGATAACAAGGATGAAGATCTAAAAGTGATTGATGTGTCCCCCATTAAATCTTTGTTTTGCAATATGAATCTTGATAATGATGGGACTGGAGATGAGTCAACTTTAGTTAGAAGGCGTCCCAAAAATTCGGAGTTTTTAGATCTTGATGCAAAAATTGATAAAAGTGGGATTGAAGAGGTTAAAACTTTAGATAGCAACGAACCCACTATCTTGGATTTCAAGGAATTTAATTATGATAATTTCTCTTTGATAGATTGTATTTCCTTGTTGCAATCCGTGCTAAATTCTCCTCATGCTTATAGTCAAAATAAAGCTTTAACTAAACATATCGTTGATGCTTTGATGCAATCTTATGAAGAAAAACTTGAGTTGGAAGTTTCTATCCCGAGAAAACTCTATGATGAGTGGGAACCTACTATTAAAATAAAAATTAAAGATCATGAATGGTATGCTTTGTTTGATTTGGGTGATAGTGTTTCCACGATCCCAAAAACTTTGTGTGATTTGCTAGGTTTCCGTGAATTCGATGATTGTTCTCTAAACTTGCACCTTGCGGATTCCACTATTAAGAAATCTATGGAAAAATTAATGATGTTCTTATTGTTGCAAATAGGAATTATGTGCCAGTAGATTTCATTGTTCCTAATATAGATTGCAATCCTTCATGTCCTATTATTCTTGGTAGACTTTTCCTTAGAACGATTAGTGCAATTATTGATATGAAGAAAGGGAATATTAGATTCCAATTTCTGTTAAGGAAAGGTATGGAACACTTCCCTAGAAAGAAAATTAAATTACCATATGAATCTATTATGAGATCCACTTGTGGATTGCCTACCAAAGATGGCAATACCTAGATCTATCTTCGCTTTTATGCCTAGCTAGGGGCGTTAAACGATAGCACTTGTTGGGAGGCAACCCATTTTTATTTTTATTCCTTGCTTTTTTCTCCTATTTAGTAATAAATAATTTATCTAGCCTCTGTTTTGGTTGTGTTTTTTTGTTTAATTAGTGTTTGTGCCAAGTAGAACCGTTGGGAAGACTTGGGGAAATTCTTTTTGATCTTGCTGTAAAAAACAGAAACTTTAGCGCTCACGAGAATTGCTGCCATTTTTTATTGGAGAGTGATATTTAGTTAATTATGTTTGCAGATGATTAATAGATAAATTACTCACGTCCAGCAAGTTATTAGAATTTTTGGGGTTCCAGAAGTTTGCGTTAGTTACAGATTACTACAGACTGTTCTGTTTTTGACAGATTCTGTTTTTCGTGTGTTGTTTGCTTATTTTGATGAATCTATGGCTAGTAAAAGAGTTCATAAACCATAGAGAAGTTGGAATACAGTAGGTTTAACACCAATATAAATATATAATGAGTTAATTACAGTACCTTGAAGTGGTGTTTTGTTTTCTTTCGCTAAGGGAGCTCACGAGATTTTCTGTTAAGTTTTGTGTTGTGAAGTTTTCAAGTTTTGGGTAAAGATTTGATGGATTATGGAACAAGTAGTGGAAAGAGCCTAAGCTTGGGGATGCCCAAGGCACCCCAAGGTAAAATACAAGGAGACCAAAAAGCCTAAGCTTGGGGATGCCCCGGAAGGCATCCCCTCTTTTGTCTTCGTTCATCGGTAACTTTACTTGGAGCTATATTTTTATTCACCACATGATATGCGTTTTTCTTGGAGCGTCTTGTAAGATTTGAGTCTTTGCTTTTTAGTTTGCCACAATCATCCTTTCTGTACACACCTTTTGAGAGAGACACACATGAATCGGAATCTATTAGAATAATTTAGGTGCTTCACTTATATCTTTTGAGCTATATAGTTTTTGCTTTAGTGCTTCACTTATATCTTTTAGAGCACGGTGGTGGTTTCATTTTATAGAAATAATTGATCTCTCATGCTTCACTTATATTATTTCGAGAGTCCTTTAGAACAACATGGCAATTTGCTTTTAGGCTTAATAAAATTTTTCATATAAGTGCATTGAATACTATGAGAAGTTTGATACTTGATAATTGTTTTGAGATATGGAGATGGTGATATTAGAGTCATGCTAGTTGAGTAGTTGTGAATTTGAGAAATAATTGTGTTGAATTTTGTGATTCCCGTAGCATGCACGTATGGTGAACCGTTATGTGATGAAGTCGGAGCATGATTTATTTATTGATTGCCTTCCTTATAAGTGGCGGTCGGGGACGAGCGATGGTATTTTCCTACCAATCTACCCCCCTAGGAGCATGCGCGTAGTACTTTGTTTCGATAACTAATAGATTTTTGCAATAAGTATGTGAGTTCTTTATGACTAATGTTGAGTCCATGGATTATATGCACCCTCACCCTTCCACATTTGCTAGCCTCTCTAGTATCGCGCAACTTTCGCCGGTACCATAAACCCACCATATACCTTCCTGAAAACATCCACCTACCTACCTATTATGGCATTTCCATAGCCATTCTGAGATATATTGCCATGCAACTTTCCACCGTTCTGTTTGTTATGACACGCTTCATCATTGTCACATTGCCATGCATGATCATGTAGTGGACATCATATTTGTGGCAAAGCCACTGTTCATAATTTTTTCATACATGTCACTCTTGATTCATTGCATATCCCGGTACACCGCCGGAGGCATTCACATAGAGCCATATTTTGTTCTAAGTATTGACTTGTAATTCTTGAGTTGTAAGTAAAAAGAAGTGTGATTATCCTCATTATTATAGCATTGTCCCAGTGAGGAAAGGATGATGGAGACTATGATTCCCCCACAAGTCGGGATGAGACTCCGGATGAAAAATAAAAAAAAGGGAGAAAAGAGGCCAAAAGAAAAAGAAAGAAAGAAGGCCCAAATAAAAAAATGAGAGAAAAAGAGAGAAGGGACAATGTTACTATCCTTTTTCCACACTTGTGATTCAAAGTAGCACCATGATCTTCATGATAGTCTCCTATGTTTTCACTTTCATAAACTAGTGGGAATTTTACATTATAGAACTTGACTTGTATATTACAATGATGGGCTTCCTCAAATTGCCCTAGGTCTTCGTGAGCAAGCAAGTTGGATGCACACCCACTTAGTTTTTTATTGAGCTTTCATACACTTATAGCTCTAGTGCATCCGTTGCATGGAAATCCCTACTCACTCACATTGATATCTATTGATGGGCATCTCCATAGCCCATTGATACGCCTAGTTGATGTGAGACTATCTTCTCCTTTTTTTCTTCTCCACAACCACCATTCTATTCCACCTATAGTGCTATATCCATGGCTCACGCTCATATATTGCGTGAAGATTGAAAAAGTTTGAGAACATCAAAAGTATGAAACAATTGCTTGGCTTGTCATCAGGGTTGTGCATGATTTAATATTTTGTGTGGTGAAGATAGAGCATAACCAGACTATATGATTTTGTAGGGATAACTTTCTTTGGCTATGTTATTTTGAGAAGACATAACTGCTTAGTTAGTATGCTTGAAGTATTATTATTTCTATGTCAATATTAAACTTTTATCTTGAATCTTTCAGATCTGAACATTCATGCCACAATAAAGAAAAATTACATTGAGAAATATGTTAGGAAGCATTCCACATCAAAAATTCTGTTTTTATCATTTACCTACTCGAGGACGAGCAGGAATTAAGCTTGGGGATGCTTGATACGTCTCCAATGTATCTATAATTTTTGATTGTTCCATGCTATTATATTATATGTTTTGGATGTTAATGGGATTTATTTACACTTTTATATTATTTTTGGGACTAACCTATTAACTGGAGGCCCAGCCCAAATTGCTGTTTTTTTTGCCTATTTCAGTGTTTCGTAGAAAAGGAATATCAAACGGAGTCCAAACGGAATGAAACCTTCGGGAGCGCTATTTTTGGAACAAACATGATCCAGGGGACTTGGAGTGGACGTCAAGAAACAATCGAGGAGGCCACGAGGCAGGGGGGCGCGCCTACCCCTCGGTGCGCCCTCCACCCTTGTGGGCCCCTCGTTGCTCCACCGACCTACTTCTTCCTCCTATATATATGCATATACCCTGAGAACATCCAGGAGCACCACGAAACCCTATTTCCACCGCCGCAACCTTCTGTACCCAAGAGATCCTATCTTGGGGCCTTTTCCGGAGCTCCGTCGGAGGGGGCATTGATCATGGAGGGCCTCTACATCAACTCCATGGCCCCTCAGATGATGTGTGAGTAGTTTACTTCAGACCTTCGGGTCCATAGCTAGTAGCTAGATGGCTTCTTCTCTCTCTTTGGACCTCAATACAAAGTTCTCCTCGATTCTCTTGGAGATCTATTCGATGTAATCTTCTTTTGCGGTGTGTTTGTCGAGATCCGATGAATTGTGGGTTTATGATCAAGTCTATCTATGAATAATATTTGAATCTTCTCTGAATTCTTTTATGTATGATTGGTTTATCTTTGCAAGTATCTTCGAATTATCAGTTTGGTTTGTCCTACTAGATTGATCTTTCTTGCAATGGGAGAAGTGCTTAGCTTTGGGTTCAATCTTGCGGTGCTCGATCCCAGTGATAGAAAGGGAAATGACACGTATTGTATTGTTGCCATCGAGGATAAAAAGATGGGGTTTATATCATATTGCATGAGTTTATCCCTCTACATCATGTCATCTTGCTTAAGGCATTACTCTGTTCTTATGAACTTAATACTCTAGGTGCATGCTGGATAGCGGTCGATGTGTGGAGTAATAGTAGTAGATGTAGAATCGTTTCGGTCTAGTTTTCATGGACGTGATGCCTATATACATGATCATACCTAGATATTCTCATAATTATTCGCTTTTTTATCAATTGCTCGACAATAATTTGTTCACCCACCGTCATACTTATGCTATCTTGAGAGAAGCCACTAGTGAAACCTATGGCCCTCGGGTCTATTCTCCATCATATAAGTTTCCAATCTATTTTATTTTGTAATCTTTACTTTCAATCTATACATAAAAATACCAAAAATATTTATCTTATTATTATCTCTATCAGATCTCACTCTTGCAAGTGGCCGTGAAGGGATTGACAACCCCTTTATCATGTTGGTTGCGAGGTTCTTGTTTGTTTGTGTACGTACGAGGTGACTCGCGCGTGGTCTCCTACTAGATTGATACCTTGGTTCTAAAAAACCGAGGGAAATATTTACGCTGCTTTACTGCATCACCCTTTCCTCTTCAAGGGAAAACCAACGCAGTGCTCAAGAGGTAGCAAAAAGTGATGAAGATCTTAAAATGATCGGTGTTTCTTCTATTGATTCCTTGTTTAGTAATATTAAGATTGATGAAAAAGGGACTGGAGAAGAGTCCACTTTAGCTAGAAGGCGTCCCGATATTTTGGAGCACTAGTGTGCATTAGTCCTAAACAAACGGGTTTTAACCCCTTTCCGCAACGGCATATGGAACCGTCTCCAAGTGAGTGTGGGCGATAGGAGGGTCCTTCCCACACGACCCAGAAACCGTCGGGGATAGGGAGCCTTGATGCATACAGTTGTCCCTGTATAACCATTTCCGATATCTCGAATATCCCAAACGCTTCATCCTTGCCACTCATTTGTGCTTGCATTGCCATCGTAGTCGGAGTTTTGTAGTTCTGCCTAAAACCAGGCAAATTCTAGGCACGACAGTTTTCTAGGCAGATTCTAGGCACGGGAGATTTACGGTGCCTGGCACATCACAAACAGTTCATGATTATAAACCGTGCATGATAGGTAGACAATCAGACACATTTAGTTTTCCCGCACCGTATGTGATAGTGTCTGACATCACACACACTTTGCGAACGGCAACTATGTGCATGCTTGCACACGTTTCCTCTCTGTGAACCATTTCGGATTATTGTGTATATCGCAAACGTTTGTGTTTTACCGTGTGTGTGCCGTAATGACCTGCACAACATAATTTCACCCTAATTTAATTGCTGATATTTAAAATTGTACCTAATCTAAACTTGAAAGCAGGCTATAGCTTTATTCATAGGGACAATTCCATTTCTGCCCTAACTAGAACCCACTACTCAAATTTGCCCCTAATTTCAATGTGTGCTCAAATTTGCCCCTTTGCCGTTAGTTGCCCTTATAGAAATGCCCTTCTGCGCCATTACCGTCTGGTCAAACAGCTTTACCATCTCAAAAAAATAGCAAAAAAAGTCAAAAAAATCTGAAATTTTGTGGGACTGAAGGTACTCAGGTTCGCAAGGTGCGTGCAAATTTTCATGTTGTTTGGACATTCTAGGAGCTCGTGGTGAAGGAAAAACAGTAAATATGTACGTGTGTGAACCGTAAATTCAAAAAAATAGCAAAAACATTCCAAAAAATATGAATTCTTTTGGCATCCAAGATGCTTAGGTGTGGAAGGTGTGTGCAATTTTTTTTTGTGTTTGGACATTGTAGGAGATCGTGGAGAAAAAACAAAATTTGTCTCAGAAAAAACTTGTAAAAAATACACTATTTTTGTTGTTTTTGCGAGAGCTCCTCGCATGTCATTTGATAACAAAATTTTGCACACGCCTTTGCGAGAGCTCCTCACATATGTTTAAGAATTACAGAAGCACCAAATAAAGAATGATGTACCAGGGTTCTATACTTGCACTATTACAGATGGTAAAGAAAGAGGCGACAAACATTCCAATTGCTGAACACGGTGAAGTGGAATGGCCGCATTGTGCTCTCCTGGATGCAGAAGGCATGCAGGACTCTAGTCCAACCCCTTGTGATGGCCGCCCGCCAATCATGTAATTTGAGAGGTAATCTTGAGTAAACTGCTTCAGGATCCACTGTAAAAGAAAAAAGATTCAGATATTGTCATCTAACACAACTCATTACGTGCAGTAAAAATAAGGCTACAGGGTTCTTACTTACCACCCTGCACTTCACTGTTGTCTTGCATAAAGTATAAACAAATAGTTCAATTGACATCTTTTGACCCATTTTAGTAACAATCTTTATCAGTTTCCTCACTTGATGCTGGTTCATGAATATCTCATTGCCCCATACGTAGAAAGGGTCGAAGTGTGGATCTTTGGCAATGATATATGTACCTAAAAGCACCAAGTTAATATTAGAAGCTAAACAACAATTGAAAAATGATGTAGTACAACACTCCATCCATCCAATTATATAATATTTTATTACATGTATATCTAGACATCATCAGAACATTAAGGTAACACTCTTCCTTGTTGCTATGTAGCCTGGGATTGCATATTTAGTTATTCAGTACAATGCATGTTGCTAAACAACAATTGAAAAACGAAAAGGCATGTTAACTGCAATATCCTTAACAACAACCAAATATCATAATTCATAGTGGTATTGTTGAAACTGTTATTGATGAAATTGAACTGCACATCAAATAATTGCACATATAGAGCATCGCATTGTGAAGAACTGAAATAAACAAGTCATAAGGACATCTCTAGGCGATCCTTAAAAAGTTAAAGGACTAAAACCCTTAGTAGATATATATATATATATAATCCAACAATTTTTGGCCTTTTCTAGTCGATCCCCTAAACTTAAGGTTGTAAATATTCAATTTGATCAAGTTCAAAGTAGGTTCAACCGAAAGTAGCATGCACTCAAACATAAATATAGATATTTTTGCATAACCGAACATAAAACATATATTTAAACTAAGCTAAACTACTTTCGGTCGAAGTAGATGTTGAGCCAATCCTTCCTCGTCATGTATGGTGTGCCGCGAGCCGGGTCCGGGCCAGTACCATCGTCGGGGTCATTGGGGAAGGCACTCCTCCACTCGTCGATGTCGATCTCCTCGTCCTCGGGGCCCACCTCGACGCCCTCCGCGTCGCCGTCGCCTTCGACCTCGTCATCAAAGGAGAGCACGATAACCTCGCCTCCCTCCGCGCTGCCGTCCTCGCCGCCTTCGACCTTGTCATCAGAGGAGAGAGTGATAACCTTGCCGCCCTTCGCGCCGGCAAAGATCGCTCGATACGCCTCCACGAGCTCCAGGTGCTGCCGGTGGAGCTCTTGCATGTAGGCCTCGTCGGCGGCCTCGGCTTCGAGACGCTCCCACGCCTCGCGGTCCTCCCGCGCCATAGCCGAGCTCACCACCCCTGGCTCCTGCGGAACGAGGTGGACCGAACGTGTGCCGAAGGGGAAATTGAGCCTAGCCGCCGCGCCGTGGTAGCGGACCTGCCAGTGGTCGTACTCCATGGCCGCGAGTTCGGCCGTGTGGAAGCTACCGAGCCACCGACTGGTGTGGGTATCTCGATCTGTAATCTCGGTGACCCACATCCCCCACCGCCGCTGCCGGACCCCGAGGTAGGACTTCGTCGGCTGCCGGGTCCGGGGGAGGAAAGTCCTCGAACCGGCGTAGGGGCGCAGCAGCGGGTGGACCGGGGGACCGGCGACGACGGATCGGGCCTGTGGAGGACGACGGGGACACCTTGGTGGCCACCTCACCAGCGTCGGGCAAAAAGGCCGCGATAAACCTCTTTTTGGCCATTGGCTACTTGAGCTCCCCGGCACACAGGCAGAGGTTGAGGATGGAGACGCCGGCGATGGCGGCGAGCTACTAATGGTTTCGAGGGTTGTGTGTGTCTGTGTGAGCGGAGGTTGTGTTTGAGGAAATACTGTGGCAACTGAAAAGTTACTAGGCGGGAGTAACAAGGCGAGGTGTAACACCCACGATGCGGCTATATCTCCCACGTGTCGGAGCACGACTTAGAGGCATAACCGCATAGTAGGCATGTCGCAAGGGGTGTAATCTTTACACATCCCATGTACTGAATAAGGAAGGGATAAAGAGTTGGCTTACAATCGCCACTTCACACAATACATAAATATATCATTACATCATCCCGAATAAAATCAAGGTCCGACTACGGAGCCAACATAAATAAAGACAATCCCAAATGCATAGATCCCCGATCGCCCCAACCGGGCTCCTCTACTGATCGTCCGAAAAGGAAACATAGTAACGTCCCGAATCCTCATCGAACTCCCACTTGAGTTCGATCGCGTCCCCTGCACTGGCATCATCGGCACCTGCATCTGGTTTTGGAAGTAATTTGTGAGTCATGGGGACTCAGCAATCTCACACCCTCACGATCAAGACTATTTAAGCTTAAGGTAGGAAGAAGGTAGTGAGGTGGAGCTGCAGCAAGCACTAGCATATATGGTGGCTAACTTATGCAAATGAGAGCGAGAAGAGAATCAAAGCCCGGTCGAGAAGCTATAAAGATCAAGAAGTGATCCTGAAACTACTTACGTTCAAGCATAACACGAGACCGTGTTCTCTTCCCGGACTTCGCCGAAAAGAGACCATCACGGCTACACACGCTTTTGATTCATTTTAATTAAGTTAAGTGCCAAGTTTTCTACAACCGGATATTAACAAATTCCCATCTGCCCATAACCGCGGGCACGGCTTTCGAAAGTTCAAAACCCTGCAGGGGTGTCCCAACTTAGCCCATCACAAGCTCTCATGGTCAACAAAGGATATTCCTTCTAGCGGAATGACCCGATCAGTCTCGGAATCCCGGTTACAAGACATTTCGACAATGGTAAAACAAGACCAGCAAAGCCACCCAATGTGACGACAAATCCCGATAGGAGTCGCATGTATATCGTTCTCAGGGAAACACCGGATGAGACTAGCTATGAGTAAAACTAAACCTCAAGTTTCCCCGAGGTGGCCCCGCAGGAAGCTCGGTTCGGACCAACACTCAGAGGAGCACTGGCCCGGGGGGGGGGTGTTTAAAATAAGATGACCCTTGAGTCTGCAGAACCCAAGGGAAGGTATATGGTGGTAGGTAGGCAAATGGTAAAACCAAGGTTGGGCCTTGCTGGAGGAGTTTTATTCAAAGCGAGCTATCAAGGGGTTCCCATAACACCCAACCGCGTAAGGAACGCAAAATCAAGGAACATAAGACCGATATGACGGAAACTAGGGCAGCAAGAGTGGAACAAAACACCAGGCATAAGGCCAAGCCTTCCACCCTTTACCAAGTATATAGATGCATTAAAGTAAACAAGATATAATAATGATATCCCAACAATAATCATGTTCCAACAAGGAACAAACTTCAACTTCACCTGCAACTAGCAACGCTATAAGAGGGGCTGAGCAAAGCAGTAACATAGCCAAACAATGGTTTGCTAGGACAAGGTGGGTTAAAGGTTTGACATGGAAATATGGGAGGCATGATATAGCAAGTGGTAGGTATCGCGACATAGCAATAGAGCGAGCAACTAGCAAGCAAAGATAGAAGTGATTTCGAGGGTATGGTCCTCTTGCCTGCAAGGTTCTCCGAGTTGACGAAAACTTGATCCTCGTAAGCGTACTCAACGGGTTGCTCGATCACGAACTCGTCTCCCGGCACTACCAAAGGCAAGAACACAAGAAAAGGAAACCACAATCAACCACGGTGCAATGCGCAAGCAACATGATGCAAAACATGACATGACATGCGGGATGTGATATGCAATGCATATGCATGCTTCAGAAGGGAAAGATTGAACCAGACCTTATCTTTGCAAACCAAGTGTGCCACTGGAAAGATGAGTTGATTTCGGTCGAAATCGATATAAAGATCACCGGAATCGGATGCACGGTTTGCAAATGGCAAGCAAAACAATAATGGCACAATTCTGCGATTAACAGCACGATGCCATCTAGAATGCAACAAGAAACTAAGCTACTGCACTCTAACATAGCAACAAAGCACATGGAAGTTATCTACTCAAGATGCTTGACAAAAGATGAACACTGAGCTACGCCTAATTCACACAATAGCAGGTTCAAACAAGCATGGCAAAAGTGCAAAAGATATCAGCTTCACAGACTTAGTGAAAATATTAACATGTCAGGAATTAACACCAGGAAGCAATGTTTAGAGCAAGATAACAACATGCTACAGGAACATGACATAGCAAACCAAGGCATGGCATGAATCTACTCAAAGCATAGAACAAAAGTCCCTTACTGACCATAAGACAAAAAAGATCAGAAGATATGATGGCACCCATGTAAACATAGCAAGTTTCGTTAACAGATTCAGACTTAGCTGAAAACTGGACATGGCAAAACAGAGTTACGAAGGCATCTTTGCAAGCTCGATTCACTCAACACAAGGCATTGCATTACAAGATAAGCATAGCAATAGTAGGAAGACATGTTCATGAAGCTAACCAAAGCAAGAACAAGCTCATAGCATGCATGTATCAACTACAACAACCTTGGCAAAATTGATTAACACGTAGACAATCTGCCAGGAACATTTTATAGAAAAAGTAGAGCAAGATTGAGTCATGCTAGGGCACTCCATAAATGCAAACAGGGACATGGATGGCTATAGCATGACCATATGTCCAAATCATCCTTACTGAACATACTCAAAATAAGCATGGATCTCATTGTAGCAACATGAATACATGGCATAAAAATAACAGCAGGGAAATGACTTGGTGAAATTCTAAGTCCCTGAAATCAGCAATATCACGAGAGCAACTTTGCATGCTTGTGCTAGTCACCACATTGATCACAAAAATACATGGCATACACCCCTGTAAAGATGGCATGGCATAGCCCAAAACACATGTAGATCTCAAGTCCATATGCAGCACACAATAAATGTTGAAAAAAATGACAAATGCTCATAATCTGTTAAGTAACAGGAACTAACATTTTATAGCACTCCTGCATCAGCGATTTGGGCATCAAGATGGACACAAACAAGCAGGTCACTATGGAACAAAATGAAGAGCACCTCATGATGAACATTTTGATATATTGCACGCACAAAACGGAGCTGCGGATGAGAAGTTATGATGCGATGAACAGGTCCAAAAAATATAGCAGAAAAGGACTTGGGCAAAATTTCAACCTCCAGATCTAGGGTTTCGGTGGCACGCGAACCGATGTATGCCGGATCTTCGCAGGGGAACTTGCCGGAGTGGAGGGAGATGGCCGGAGTGGAGGGAGATGGCCGGATCCGGGCGCGGCTTCGCCGGATCTGGGCGGCAACGGCGGCGGGAGGCGCCCGGTGACGTGCGGCGGCGGCGGCGTGCGGAGAGGGTCGGGCGGCGCGTGGCGGAGCCGGCAAGGAGGCGGCGGCCGGTGCGGGTGAGGGGCGGTGGCCGACGCGGCGAAGGGCGGCGCGCGCGGGCTCGAGCCGGGCGGAGGAAGGGCGGCGTGGCGCGCGGGCGGAGCCGGGCTCCGGGGGCCGGCCGCGGGCCTGGCTGGCTGGCGGCGCAGGGGCGGTGGCGCTGCCACGTGGCACCCTCTGGTTGGTTGAGGGCGGCGGCGGACGCGTCCGGCCGGCGGCGGATGTGTCCGGCGGCGCGGAGGAACGGGGCTAGGGTTTATCTGCGCGAGGATTTCGGAGGGGAGCACCTTTTTATAGGTAGGAGGAGGTAGGAGTGTCCAAATGGAGAGCGGTTTTCGGCCACGTGATCATGATCGAACGGCCGAGAGGATGGAGGGGTTTTGGATGGGTTATTGGGCCACTTTGGCGGGGTGTTGGGCTGCAACACACATGAGGCCTTTACGGTTCCTCGGTTAACCGTTGGAGTATCAAACGGACTCCAAATGGCACGAAAGTTGACAGGAGGTCTACTGGTGGTGTACCAAGGTCGCTTGGCTAATCTCGGTCCATTCCGAGAAAGTTTAACACCCGCACACGAAAAGAGACAAAAGGGGGCGTCGGAGGACATAGGAGTGTCGGATTGCAAAACGGATAGCGGGGAAAATGCTCGGATGCATGAGGCGACCACGTATGCAAATGTGATGCACATGATGACATGATATGAAATGCATGACATGGACAAAATGAAAAACGAAGACAAAACCCAACCACGGGGAAATCTCATAACTTAGAGCCGAAAATGGCAAGACTCAGAGTACAAATATGGCAAATTACATCCGGGGCGTTACAACACTCCACCACTATGAAAGGATCTCGTCCCGAGATCTAGGACTAAAAGAACTCCGGATATTTAGAACGGAGGTGGTCGTCACGTTCCCAGGTGGCTTCTCAGTTGGAATGATGTGACCACTACACTTTCAGGAATTTGATAGACTTGTTGCGAGTCTTGTGCTCGGTTTCTTCAAGAATAGCAACGAGATACTCATGATAATACAGGTCTTCTTGGAGATCAATCTCTTCAAAGTTGATGGTGCGGTCAGGAGTCTTGAAACACTTGTGAAGCTGTGACACGTGAAACACATCGTGCATGTTTGCAAAGTTGGATGGAAGCTCAAGTTGATTGGCGAGGTCGCCTCTTTTGCCAATGATCTTGAAAGGACCCACGTATATAGGGGCAAGCTTCCCTTTGATACCGAAGCGACGAGTACCTTTCATTGGAGAGACACGGAGGTAGACATGGTATCCTATCTCGAAAGCCAAGTCACGATGCTTGCTATCATAGTAACTCTTCTGACGCGATTGCGCGGCTTTGAGATTTTCACGGATGACTTTACACATTTCTTCAGCTTCTGTGATTAAGTCATTGCCAAGAAGTTGGCGTTCACCAGTCTCTGACCAAATAAGAGGAGTACGACACTTTCTGCCATAGAGAATCTCGAATGGGGCCTTGCCCGAACTTGCTTGGAAGCTGTTGTTGTAGGAGAACTCGGCATATGGAAGACAATCTTCCGACTTCATACCGAAGGAAATGACACAAGCCCTGAGCATATCTTCAAGAATTTGATTGACTCACTCGACTTGTCCACTAGTTTGAGGATGGAAGGCTGTGTTGAAGCAAATGTTGGTGCCCATGGCCTTCTGAAAGGAGTCCCAGAACTTAGAACTAAAGATGCTTCCATGAGCTGAAGATATCAACTACGGAATACCGTGCAAGGAGACAATCCTGGAGGTATATAGCTCTGCCAACTGAGCTGCTGTGATAGATCCTTTGATAGGAAGAAAATGAGCCACTTTGGTAAGCTTGTCGATGACAACAAAGATAGCATCATTTCCACATTTGGACTTGGGGAATCTAGTCACGAAGTCCATCTCAATATGGTCAAACTTCCATTCTAGAATGGCAAGAGGTTGGAGGAGACTAGCAGGCCGTTGGTGTTCTGCTTTCACTCTCCTGCAGACATCACATCCATTCACGAACTGAGCAATCTCCCGCTTCATTCGAGTCCACCAATACGACTGCTTGAGGTCATGGTACATCTTTGTACTTCTAGGATGAATGGATAGGAGTGAATTGTGAGCCTCATTCATAATGACTTTACGTAGATTACCCTTAGGAACCACAATTCGATCCTCAAAGAATAGAGTATCTTTGTCATCAAGGCGATAGCACTTGTACTTGGGTTGGATCTTGGCAATCCCATTTTTCATCTTCTTCACCATGGCATCAAGAAGTTGTGCCTCGCGAATTTGATCTTCCAAAGTAGGAGAGACTTGAAGGTTGGCAAGAAATCCTTGAGGAACAACTTGGAGATTAAGTTTGCGGAAAGCTTCACAAAGGTCCGGTTGGAAGGGCTTGAGAATTAAGCTGTTGCAGTAAGCCTTTCTGCTCAAAGCATCTGCAATGACATTGGCCTTGCCTGGAGTATATTCAATACTCGGATTATACTCTTGAATCATTTCGACCCAACGAGTCTGCCTGAGGTTGAGGTTGGGTTGAGTGAAGATGTACTTGAGGCTCTTATGATCAGTGAAGATGTCCACTATCCTTCCCAACAAGAGACGTCTCCATGTTAAAAGAGCACAGACAACTACCGCCAACTCGAGGTCATGAGTGGGGTAGTTCTTTTCGTTGGGCTTCAACTGACGAGAGGTATAGGCCACAACTTTCTTCTCTTGCATTAACACATCACCGAGACCTTGCAGGGAAGCATCACAGAAAACTTTGAATGGTTTGGATTCTTCAGGATGAGTCAGAACTGGAGCTGTGACTAGCTTCTCTTTCAGGGTGTTGAAAGTGACGTCACACTCAGGCGTCCAGACATACTTCACATGCTTCTGGAGGAGGTTGGAAAGAGGATTTGCAATCTTGGAGAAATTCTCAACGAATCTTCGACCATAGCTTGCAAGCCCAAGGAAACTGCGGAGCTGCTTCACATTCTGAGGCGGTTCCCAATTCACAATTGCAGACACCTTCTCAGGATTAACAGCAATGCCCTTGGCGGAGATGATATGCCCAAGGTAGAGAACCTCATCGAGCCAAAACTCACACTTTGAAAACTTCGCATAGAATTAATGTTCTCTAAGTTTGTCCAGCACCAATCTCAAATTCTTGGCATGATCCTCCTTGTTCTTGGAAAAGACCAAAATATCATCGAGATACACCAAGACGAAATCATTTGTGTAAGGGTTGAAGATGAAGTTCATCATGCGAGAGAACGTTGGAGGAGCATTGACAAGGCCAAAAGACATGACAGTATATTCATAAGAACCATAGCTTGTTCTGAATGTTGTCTTGGGGATATCTTGTTCACGAATGAGAATCTGATGATAACCCATACGGGGGTCAAGCTTGAAGAAAACTTGGACACCTTTGAGTTGCTCGAAAAGCTCATTGATGTAGGGAAGTGGGTACTTGTTCTTTATTGTTTTCTTGTTCAATGGGTGGTAGTCGACACAAAGTCGGTCCGTGCCATCCTTCTTCTGGACAAAAAGAACACCACAACCCCATGGAGATGAACTCGGGTTGATCTGAACCAAACGCTCTTGTTCATCGAGCTGTTTCTTCAATTCCTTTGGTCCAAGCTTGTAAGGACGTTTGCAAACAGGTTCCGTGCCAGGCTCAAGATCGATGACGAATTCAACTGGCCGGTGAGGAGGCATTCCTGGAAGCTCTTCTGGAAAGACGTCTTGGTATTCACAAACGACTGGAATCTGAGAGATGGCATTCAAATCGCCCTTCTCATTGAGAGAAAACAGCTGAATGGTTTCATCACAAGCGGCATAGATGATCACTTCCTCAGAAGAGTGTGTCAATTGAATTTCTCTGGCAGCACAATCAAGCATAGCCTTGTGCTTAGAAATCTAGTCCATGCCGAGAATTAGATCAATATCCGAGTCACCAAGAACAATTGGAGAAGCCAGAAATTTGTAGTCGCCCATTTCGATACCGACATTTGGAACCATCATGCTAGAACTCAAACGCTTAGCCGGAGAAACAACTTGCAATGCTTTAGGTAATGCCTTAGTGTCAAATTTGTGCTCCGATGCAAATGGGAATGGCATGAAAGAATGTGATGCACCAGTATCAAATAAGACTTTAGCAGGAATGAAGTTAACTGGAAGGTTACCCATGATCATTCTAAAGAGTCCTCTGCCTGAGCTGCGTTCATCATGTTGACCTTGGCATGCTTGGGATTATGCTTGACCACTGCGTTACTGGCGGATCTCACAGGAGGAGGAGGCGGAAGGCGCCTCTGGTTGAAGCATTTGTTTGCATAGTGCCCCTTCTGCTGACACTTGTTGCAAGTAACCTCTGGGAGCGGGCGGTGATACGGAGCACTTGACCTTGGAGCATGAGACGGAGCTTTGTTCTGATAGCCTGGGTTGGGTGGGTGGGAAGATCCATTGCCACCTTTACTCTTCTGCTCATAAGGCTGAAGGAACGGAGGAGGACGAGGCAACCAGAACTTTTGCTGCTTAGCTGCCACTTGAGATGAAGAAGACGATTGAGTTGCATCCCTGACTCTATTCTTAGAAGCATCGCACTTGAGCTAAGCAGCCTCTTGCTTTAGTGCCATGTTGTAGAATTCATCATACGCGGTCGGCTCAAAAAGCACGAGAGCTAGTTGCAGATCTTCTCTCAGGCCACCTCTGAATTGATAAATCATGCTCTTCTCGTCAGGCATGTATTGTTTGGCGAAGCGAGCGAGCGAGCCTCTGAAACAGGATGTTGTGTTGGTAAACAGACAAGCTGCCTTGCTTGAGTTTGCGGAACTCCTCGTGCTTACTCTCAGCAACACTTTGTGGAATGTGGTGAGCTTTGAAATCTCGACGGAAATCATCCCAGGTAATCACATGACCTCCTCTGGAATCTTTGTATTGTTGATACCACTCAACAGCTTGCTCTTTGAGTTGGAACGAAGCAAACTTGACAAATTCCTCAGGTCTGACATTACTACACTCAAAATGTTTGCAGATATCCACGAGCCAGTCGTCAGCGTCTGTGGCCTCGACACAGTTACTGAAGGACTTCGACTGGTTTGCGAGGAACTGGTTGAGGGTAGCAAACTGAACTTGATTCTTGCCTTGGCCTTGATTTCCTTGGTTGCGCTCTTGCAAGAGTTGCAAAAGCATCTGCGTGTTGGCATTGGTGGCGGCCATGACAGCTTGCCATGCCTCTGGAGGTGGAGGTGGTGGTGGAGGTTCCAGATTCTGACGCGTTGGAGGAGCCATCCTGAAGAGCTTGACATCCATTAGCATCTTGAAAGACATATATTCAAGCTGAATCAATGGATCGAAATTGCAACATATAGCCTTAACATTCTAACAAGAATGAACGAATGAATTCCAAAGTCAATCATCACACTTACATAAATTGAGAAGCCACTTAGATAGAGATAGATGAATAAAGCAACAAGGTACGTATATGAACATATAATTGGTAAGGATTACCCAATCACAAACCAAATATCTGCGGGAAGAAATACTAGAGCTACATGAATTCCCACCTATGAAACTCCCGAAACTTTCTGGTTATGGAATCAGGTGTTGGGGATACAGGGGAAGCATAATATCTCACCCAAAACTAGGAAATCCTACATCCAGCTGTATCCATCCTTCAACACATAACCAAGAAACCTTCAGAAATCATTTACCTCAACCTTCAAAAAGCATCCGTTATACGAGTTATGGCAATACTCCCGAACTCCCGCCCCAGTACTGGGTGGCGTCGAGGTTATCTCACCAACAACTGCATGAAGGAGATTTTTTATGTCGGCGAACTCAGGTATTCCAGAATTGCAACGATAAAATTGTGACGACGACACCTCAGAGCTCAACTCCCCGGGACACTGCCACAACCCCTAAATGTCAGGAGGCACCAAGAACAATGTTCTCGTCACAAAACCATCAAAATGATTCCAAGATACCCGCGTGATCCTAAATTTTTTTAGTTAAATTTGAGAATAGAAGACTCAAAACTCTATGTCAGGAGGCCTCACCAGAGCAACGAAGGGACTGAGGAGTAAAAAGAATCCTACTCTCCGATATATATAATCCTATAAGACTCAAAACATTTTTCTAGACTCAACAACATCAGCGATTCCATCAAGCAGGGGGCTCCTAAGCCGGGGAAGGCTCTGATTACCAACTTGTAACACCCACGATGCGGCTATATCTCCCACGTGTCGGAGCACGACTTAGAGGCATTACCGCATAGTAGGCATGTTGCAAGGGGGGTAATCTTTACACATCCCATGTACTGAATAAGGAAGGGATAAAGAGTTGGCTTACAATTGCAACTTCACACAATACATAAATATAGCATTACATCACCCCGAATACAATCAAGGTCCGACTACGGAACCAACATAAATAAAGACAACCCCAAATGCATAGATCCCCGATTGCCCCAACTGGGCTCCTCTACTGATCATCCGGAAAGGAAACATAGTAACGTCCCGAATCCTCGTCGAACTCCCACTTGAGATCGGTCGCGTCCCCTGCACTGGCATCATCGGCACCTGCATCTGGTTTTGGAAGTAATCTGTGAGTCACGGGGACTCAGCAATCTCACACCCTCGCGATCAAGACTATTTAAGCTTAAGGTAGGAAGAAGGTAGTGAGGTGGAGCTGCAGCAAGCACTAGCATATATGGTGCCTAACTTATGCAAATGAGAGCGCGAAGAGAAGCAAAGCTCGGTTGAGAAGCTATAAAGATCAAGAAGTGATCCTGAAACTACTTACGTTCAAGCATAACACGAGATAGTGTTCTCTTCCCGGACACCGCCGAAAAGAGACCATCACAGCTACACACACTGTTGATTCATTTTAATTAAGTTAAGTGTCAAGTTTTCTACAACTGGATATTAAAAAATTCCCATCTGCCCATAACCGCGGGCACGGGTTTCAAAAGTTCAAAACCATGCAGGGGTGTCCCAACTTAGCCCATCACAAGCTCTCACGGTCAACGAAGGATATTCCTTCTAGCGGGAAGACCCGACCAGTCTCGGAATCCCGGTTACAAGGCATTTCGACAATGGTAAAACAAGACCAGCAAAGCCACCCGATGTGTTGACAAATCCCAATAGGAGTCGCACGTATCTCGTTCTCAGGGAAACACCGGAGGATACTAGCTACGAGTAAAACTAAACCTCAAGTGTCCCCGAGGTGGCCCCTCAGGCAGCTCGGTTCGGACCAACAACTCAGAGGAGCACTCGCCTGATGGGGGGGGGGGTTAAAATAAGATGACCCTTGAGTCTGCAGAACCCAAGGGAAGGTAAATGGTGGTAGTTAGGCAAATGGTAAAACCAAGGTTGGGCCTTGCTGGAGGAGATTTATTCAAAGCAAACTGTCAAGGGGTTCCCATAACACCCAACCGTGTAAGGAATGCAAAATCAAGGAACATAACACCGGTATGACGGAAACTAGGGCGGCAAGAGTGGAACAAAACACTAGGCATAAGGCCGAGCCTTCCACCCTTTACCAAGTATATAGATGCATTGAAGTAAACAAGATATAATAGTGATATCCCAACAATAATCATGTTCCAACAAGGAACAAACTTCAACTTCACCTGCAACTAGCAACACTATAAGAGGGGCTGAGCAAAGCCGTAACATAGCCAAACAACGGTTTGCTAGGACAAGGTGGGTTAGAGGTTTGACATGGTAATATGGGAGGCATGATATAGCAAGTGGTAGGTATCGCGACATAACAATAGTGCGAGCAACTAGCAAGCAAAGATAGAAGTGATTTCGAGGGTATGGTCATCTTGCCTGCAAGGTTCTCCGAGTTGACGAAAACTTGATCCTCGTTAGCGTACTCAATGGGTTCCTCGATCACGAACTCATCTCACGACTCTACCCAAGGCAAGAATACAAGCAAAGGAAACCACAATCAACCACCGTGCAATGCGCAAGCAACATGATGCAAAACATGACATGACATGCGGGATGTGGTATGCAATGCATATGCATGCTTCGGAAGGGAAAGATTGTACCAGGCCTTATCTTGGAAAACGAAGTGTGCCACTGGAAAGATGAGTTGATTTCGGTTGAAATCGATATAAAGATCACCGGAATCGGATGCACGGTTTGCAAATGGCAAGCAAAACAATAATGGCACAATTCTGCGATTAACAGCATGATGCCATCTAGAATGCAACAAGAAACTAAGCTACTGCACTCCAACATAGCAACAAATCACATGGAAGTTATCTACTCAATATGCTTGACAAAACATGAACACTGAGCTACGGCTAAATCACACAATAGCAGGTTCAAACAAGCATGGCAAAAGTGCAAAAGATATCAGCTTCACAGACTTACTGAAAATATTAACATGTCAGGAATTAACACCAGGAAGCAATGTTTAGAGCAAAATAACAACATGCTACAGGAACATGACATAGCAAACCAAGGCATGGCATGAATCTACTCAAAGCATAGAACAGAAGTCCCTTACTGACCATAAGACAAAAAAGATCAGAAGATATGATGGCACCCATGTAAACATAGCAAGTTTTGTTAACAGATTCAGACTTAGCAGAAAACTGGACATGGCAAAACAGAGTTACGAAGGCATCTTTGCAAGCTCGATTCACTCAACACAAGGCATTGCATTACAAGATAAGCATAGCAATAGTAGGAAGACATGTTCATGAAGCTAACCAAAGCAAGAACAAGCTCATAGCATGCATGTATCAACTACAACAACCTTGGCAAAATTGATTAACACGTAGACAATCTGCCAGGAACATTTTATAGCAAAAGTAGAGCAAGATTGAGTCATGCTAGGGCACTCCATAAATGCAAACAGGGACATGGATGGCTATAGCATGACCATATGTCCAAATCATCCTTACTGAACATACTCAAAATAAGCATGGATCTCATTGTAGCAACATGAATACATGGCATAAAAATAACAGCAGGGAAATGACTTGGTGAAATTCTAAGTCCCTGAAATCAGCAATATCACGAGAGCAACTTTGCATGCTTGTGCTAGTCACCACATTGATCACAAAAATACATGGCATACACCCCTGTAAAGATGGCATGGCATAGCCCAAAACACATGTAGATCTCAAGTCCATATGCAGCACACAATAAATGTTGAAAAAAATGACAAATGCTCATAATCTGTTAAGTAACAGGAACTAACATTTTATAGCACTCCTGCATCAGCGATTTGGGCATCAAGATGGACACAAACAAGCAGGTCACTATGGAACAAAATGAAGAGCACCTCATGATGAACATTTTGATATATTGCACGCACAAAACGGAGCTGCGGATGAGAAGTTATGATGCGATGAACAGGTCCAAAAAATATAGCAGAAAAGGACTTGGGCAAAATTTCAACCTCCAGATCTAGGGTTTCGGTGGCACGCGAACCGATGTATGCCGGATCTTCGCAGGGGAACTTGCCGGAGTGGAGGGAGATGGCCGGAGTGGAGGGAGATGGCCGGATCCGGGCGCGGCTTCGTCGGATCTGGGCGGCAACGGCGGCGGGAGGCGCCCGGTGACGTGCGGCGGTGGCGGCGTGCGGAGAGGGTCGGGCGGCGTGCGGCGGAGCCGACGAGGAGGCGGCGGCTGGTGCGGGTGAGGGGCGGTGGCCGGCACGGCGAAGGGCGGCGCGCGTGGGCGCGAGCCGGGCGGAGGAAGGGCGGCGGGGCACGCGGGCGGAGCCGGGCTCCGGGGGCCGGCCGCGGGCCTGGCAGGCGGGCGGCGCGGGGGCGGTGGCGCTGCCACATGGCACCCTCTGGTTGGTTGAGGGCGGCGGCGGACGCGTCCGGCCGATGGCGGATGTGTCCGGCGGCGCGGAGGAGCGGGGCTACGGTTTATCTGCCACCTTTTTATAGGTAGGAGGAGCACCTTTTTATAGGTAGGAGGAGGTAGGAGTGTCCAAATGGAGAGCGGTTTTTGGCCACGTGATCGTGATCGAACGGCCGAGAGGATGGAGGGGTTTTGGATGAGTTATTGGGCCACTTTGGTGGGGTGTTTGGCTGCAACACACATGAGGCCTTTACGGTTCCTCGGTTAACCGTTGGAGTGTCAAACGGACTCCAAATGGCACGAAAGTTGACAGGAGGTCTACCGGTGGTGTACCAAGGTCGCTTGGCTAATCTCGGTCCATTCCGAGAAAGTTTAACACCCACACACGAAAAGAGACAAAAGGGGGCGTTGGAGGACATAGGAGTGTCGGATTGCAAAACGGACAACGGGGAAAATGCTCGGATGCATGAGGCGACCACGTATGCAAATGTGATGCACATGATGACATGATATGAAATGCATGACATGGACAAAATGCAAAACGAAGACAAAACCCAACCACGGGGAAATCTCATAACTTAGAGCCGAAAATGGCAAGAGTCGGAGTACAAATATGGCAAATTACATCCGGGGCGTTACACGGGGCTACTGAAAATTTGGATCAAGGGCGAGCAAATATTTTTGAGATTGCGGGGGATGCAGAGGCGAGTGTAAAATGCCGGGGCTACTGAAAATTTGAATCAAGGGACTAAATTAGAGCGGGAGTAACAGACATCGCACACTGTCCGCGCATACTAATCATGTGCTATCAAACATTAAAACCTTCCAGGCGGTAGTTATTTTCGAGATTGCGAGAGATGCAAAGGCGGGAGTTGTGGGGGAGCGAGCTAGTGTGCTTGACATGCCGGCTGTGGACTGTAGCCGACGCACCTTCTTGCGTAAGCCATAGGCGTACTATACACCTACGGTGCTCCAAGATATTTTGTACTACATCTCACATAGTTGGTGAGAATACACTGTGTGTGATCTACTTGATTTGGATTACAAAATGGGGTCACAACGGCAATGGACGGTGTTTGAATTGCTAAACCTTTTATCTGTAGTGAACATGCAACTGTATGTGTGTCGTAAAAGAGTTGGAATTATTCAGGGTTCGTTTGGACATTTCATACATTAAACTGGTTTTCTAGCCATTTCAGGTGCACAATTCAAAATTAAACTACATGCACATGCTCCGGTGCATACAAATTGGTTGAAAAATCAAATCCGTGTCCTTCAGTGCATGCTTAGGTCCCATGGAAGAATTGGGAATGAATTTTCCGGGGTTCTTTTGGCCTTTTTTATACATTAACTAGGTTTTCTAGGCATTTTATGTGCATAATTCAAATTTGAACTACAAGCACATGCTCCAATGCACCAAAGTTGGTTGAAAAATTACATGTGTGTCCTTGGGTGAATTTCTAGGTCCCATGCAAGAGATGGGAATGAAATTCAAACACCATGGCACTGTTGATTGCCGTCAAAACGTTGAGATGCCTGGTTTTTAAGTTCTAGTAAATCCCAAACTCGTCTGATATTCATGAAACTTGGCATGCTATCATGGAGCGGCATCAACATGCCATGGTGAAAATTTTGTCCCATTTGGGGCAGGTTCGGGTATAAGCTTCTCACAAACCAGAGCTTCTCACAACAAGCATGATGGTTTCGATAGGGAACGTACCACCTTTGGTGACAGGACGATATCCGTTGCCTCTTATTGCTTTCAAAATTTTCTAGTGTCAACATAGAACAACAAGAGTGTTGTGTTCAATCTTTGAATTTTTCGGGGTTCGTTTTGCCTTTTTATACATTAAATGGGTTTTCTAGGCATTTTATGTGCATAATTAAAATTTGAACTACAAGCACATGCTTCAATGCACCAAAGTTGGTTGAAAAATCACATGTGTGTCCTTGGGTGAATTTCTAGGTCCCATGCAAGAGATGGGAATGAAATTCAAACACCAGGGCACTATTGATTGCCGGCAAAACATTCAGATGCCTGGTTTTTAAATTCTAGTAATTCCAAAACTCGTATGAAATTCATGAAACTTGGCATGCTATCATGGAGCGGCATCAACATGCTGTGGTGAAAATTTTGTCCCATTTGGGGCAGGTTTGGGTATAAGCTTCTCACAAACCAGAGCTTCTCACAACAAGCATGATGGTTTCGATACGGAACATACCACCTTTGGGGATGGGACGATATCCGTTGCCTCTTATTGCTTTCAAAAAGTTTCTAGTGTCAACATAGAACAACAGGAGTGTTATGTTTAATCTTGGAATCTTTTGGGGTTCGTTTGGCCTTTTTTATGCATTAACTGGGTTTTCTAGGCATTTTATGTGCATAATTCAAATTTGAACTACAAGCACATGCTCCAATGCACTAAGGTTGGTTGAAAAATCTAATCTGTGTCCTTGGGTGAATTTCTAGGTCCCATGCAAGAGATGGGAATGAAATTCAAACACCAAGGCACTATTGATAGCCGGCAAAACGTTGAGATGCCTGGTTTTTAAATTCTAGTAAATCCAAAACTCGTCTAAAATTCATGAAACTTGGCATGCTATCATGGAGCGGCATCAACATGCCATGTTAAAAAACTTGTCCCATTTGGGGCAGGTTCGGGTATATGCTTCTCACAAAACAAAGCTTCTCACAACAAGCATGATGGTTTCGGTAGGGAATGCCCCACCTTTGGGGACGAAATGATATCCATTGCCTCTTATTGCTTTCAAAATTTTTCTCATGTCAACATAGAACAACAGGAGTGTTGTGTCAATTTTTGGGATTTTCGGGGTTCTTTTGGACATTTTATGCATTAACTGAGTTTTCAATGCATTTATGTGCATAATTCAAATTTGAACTACATGCACATGCTCCAGTGCATATAAATTGGTTGAAAAATTAAATTTGTGTCCTTGGGTGCATGCTTAGGTCCCATGCAAGAAATGTTAATGAATTTAAAACACCAGGGCACTGTTGATTGCCGGCAAAACATTGAGATGCCTCATTTTTAAATTCAGGTAAATCCAAAACTGTCTGAAATTCATGAAACTTGGCATGCTTTCATGGAGTGGCATCAACATGCTGTGGTAAATTTTTTGTCCCTTTGGGGCAGGTTTGGGTATATGCTTCTCACAACAAGCATCATGGTTTCAGTAGGGAACGTCCCACCTTTGGGGACGAAACGATATCCACTGCCTCTTATTGCTTCCAAATTTTTTCTCATGTCAACATAGAACAACAGGAGTGTTGTGTCAATTTTTGTGTTTTTCTGGGGTTCTTTTAGACATTTTTATGCATTAACTGAGTTTTCAATGCATTTATCTGCATAATCCAAATTTGAACTACATGCACATGCTCCAGTGCATATAAATTGGTTGAAAAATCAAATTTGTGTCCTTGGGTGCATGCTTAGGTCCCATGCAAGAAATGGGAATGAATTTCAAACACCAGGGCACCGTTTATTGCCGACGAAACATTGAGATGCCTGGTTTTTAAATTCTTGTAAATCCAAAACTCGTCTGAAATTCATGAAACTTGGCATGCTATCATGGAATGGCACCGGACATGATGTGGTATTTTTCGTGTCCATTTTGAGAGAAGGCACACTCGAATAATGACAGTCAACAAAGGCATTTTGAAAAAATAGCTGCCACTTTAATATCTCAAACATTTGTATAATTCAAACCGTGTGCGTTCTGTTAACCATTCATGTGACGCCACGTGTCTTGGTTTTAATGGATGTAGGAGGTGCCGTGCGGACAACTGCTTGACCTTGACTGAACGGGAGGCGTGTGAGCGCAGTCCGGGGCGCAGGCTGACCGAGAGGCATGCAAGCTGTCCTCCAATGCGCAGGCTCACCGGGAAGCATGCGAGCTATACGCTGCGCAGGCTCACTAGGAAGCGAGCCCTTTGACTTCCATGGCCGCCCGCCTTCCTATCCATTAATGGCGCCCAAGCCGCTGTTTAATACAGGCGGCCTTACTGTTCGCCTCCCATTCCCCTCCCCTCGCAGACCTCCACCGCCATGGTGCAGAATGATCATCTGCCACTTGTCTTCAAGTTTGGTGAAGTCGACTCTGAGCCGGAGGAGATAGAAAATAAGGAGGAATGGGTCCTCATGGACATGGACCAGAACGAGCTGGTCATGGCGGTTGCTGCCCCCGCTCCCGTCCCAGCTCCCATCCCCGCGCCCGCGCCAGTGACCATCCCCGTAGCATTGACGGGCTGGTCACCGAGCACTATCGCAGAGCTGGAAGCCGCGGGCGTCAGCGAGGTCTCCGCGGACCGGCGTGCTCGTGTACATGCCAGCTCCAGCGCCCGTGCACGCCCCTCTACCCACCGTGGCGCCAGCCCTCGTGCGTTTGGCTGCACCCGCCGCGCCCATGCGCGCCCCTCCACCCACCGTGGCGCTGGTTCCCATGTGTTTGGCTGCACCCACCATGCCCATGCCCGTGCCCATGCGTGCCCCCCCTCAGCGGCATGGGACGCTGCCGTCGACCGCTACCTCTCAGCGGCGCCAGTTGCCGTCCTCCCGCGCCCCGCCCGTCGATCCTGCGATGACATGATGTTTGATTTACAAGTGAAGAACATTTTGTGCTGTCTTGAAGACTTCAACAACAGCGTTCCAGAGGACGACAACGACAATGACGGCGCGGCACGCCGCCTCCGCCGAAAATAGTTTTTTGGGGTTTGATATTGTATCTCGAATTCTCGATCATATGAATATAAATTCGCAATGTGAATGAATGAACGATATGGTTTGAACGAACTTGCATTTCTCTCTCTTAATGTACAGACTTATCAAACGATTTTCTTTTGAAAAAAATGTCAATGGTTTTTAAATATAAAACAATCATCGCAAACATTATAGTTAGAACACCCATATGCAAACCGACAGCTTTCCCAGGAAGCCAAGGGAAAATGTGCCGAGAAGGATTTCTGCATCCCTTCAATGCAAATGGTTGTTTTGCATGACCCGTGTGCAACCACGTACAAACAATTGGGTAAGATTTGCATATCTGTCATTTTGGGTATGTTGCCATTTCCCAACTGGAAAAATTGACATTTGTTTATCTAGTAACATTGCCATTTGTCAACCTTGTAACACTGCGATTTGTCAAAATATGCAGCTACAAATCACTAGCACTATCTAATTTTTGCAACTTAAATCACTAGCACTGTTCATATGGACACCACTAGCAGGCGTGTGTTCATGGACGCATACGAAAATGTACCATTGATTACATACAACAAGTCATCAACCAACGAGGATACACATTGGATTATAGATCATTTCCAACATAACATTCTAGTAAAGTTTTTCTCACACAACAAATAACAAAGCGATGAAATGAACTTCAGCTCAACCACTCGTTGGCGTTGGAAACGCTTGCTTTGAACCAGAAGCGATTCTCAGGGAAGGGACAGCTACTGTCAATCTCGAGACCAATGCAGGACTGATCATCGAGGCTGAAGCGGCCTATGTCAGGACCCATATTGGGACGGTAGGGAAGCATAGTAATGTCCGAGGTATAGATACAGTTGCTTCTCATAAATGGTAGTAACGTTGTGTCAACAGCAGCTGGATCGCCTTCCACCATCATTGGATAGTTTTGTCCAAGGAAGAGCGAGTTTCCTCCAAGACTTTCAATACTAAGTCAGGGAGAAGGTGTTGGCGCTAGTACACTAGTATCCATCCTGAATACCCTGCAACGAATGTTGGAATAGGTCCGGAGAGTGCGACCATACGAGACAACACCTGCTTCCTTAGTAACATCAGCAGTGCCCCGTATACAGACAAGAAGAGGTGATCCATCGGAATAAGTTGCCAGGCGCCACTGAGTATATGGGTCCTGCTCGTCCTCATGCTTGTGAATAAAATTTTCAAGTATAGGTGGTGTAATGTTCATAGGACCTTGGAAACACAAGAAGGTTAATTAGTAAAGGGAAACTAGCTAACCCGCATGCATGTGGATGAAACAATTATAATTATGGTGGAAGACAAACGTACCGGAATCATGAGGATTCCATGCAAAAACAGTGCCACGAGTGGTGTCAGCAAACACAAGACCCTCGTATTGAATTGCATCACAGTACTCATCCGTGTATAGAAACTAATTTTTGAGCAATATCCATCGAGTTGAACCATGAAGGAAGGCAACAAGCTTGTCGAATATAGCGACAACATAAGCATTCCTATAACCCCAAGAGCGGTTGGGAACTTGACAAATTGCTATCTTCCATAGACGATAGTCAGCGTGATCGTATTTGAACTCACGTAGAATACCGGTGTACTCAACCTCTGGGCAGTCGTTTGAGATTTTTCGAAGTGGAACCCTTTGACGAGTGTACACATTCACAAGTTCCCACTCGCAATTGTACCCAATATAAAGAACCCAATCTCCATTTGTGCCTTCCCAAGCGTTTCCCTCAAGTGATGGCATCTTAACATCATACCTATCATTATCAAGCAGCATCAACTTACACAAGGCGAGGCTTCCCTCGTCCCCGCGCCAGTCAGTAGGGTCACGGCGAAGAAGATAGGGGAGATCAAACCACTCTTGGACCCTTGGGTTCCTTGTAATGATGTTATTAGTTGAGTCGAGAATGGTCTTGAACGAACCTGCCATGCTAGCTGAGGTGATGACGTCGCACCGATCAATGAGTTCCTCCACCGCGTCATCATTCAGATTGGGGCAAGAATAACGGGGTCGTTTCCGGCTTGTTCCCTCCATGGAGAAGACGATCAAACAATGGTAGAAGGAAGGGTGAAGGCAAATGGAGGAGGGAGGAAGAGCTAGCATGCGACAACAGTTCCAAATCGAGAGGGAAAGGCGAAGAGTCAGTGGGCGGTTGCCACGATACACGAAGAGGCACCTGGGGAACGAACGGTTGCCACAGAGGTCACACACTAACGACAAGGGCCGAGTGAACCGCATGCAATCCCAACGCATAACACACATGTCTTGTTAAGTTGAACCGTTTCCATTCTCTTGTGTCAACGCAAACAGTTCATCCGAGTGAACCGCATGTCGCATATCGCACACACCTTGATCTGGCTGACCGTTTCTTTTGTGTTGCCTAATCACAAACAGTTCATCTGAGTGAAACGTATGCTGTATATCGCACACACCTTCATCTGGCTACCCATTTCTTTTGTGTTGCCTAATCACAAACAATTCATCCGAGTGAATCGTATGTTGTGTATCGCACACGCCTTCATCTGGCTGCCCGTTTCTTTTGTTCCTCCTCATCGCAAACAGTTAATTGAACTGAACCGTATGCCCTTCGTCACACATGCAACTAAAATCTGAACCGTATTTGATGCATCCTCCATCGCAAATGTTTTCACCTTTTTGACGGTTTTCATACACCACTGTTTGCGATTATTGCATCGCACACGTTTCTCAAAGGGTCTCTGATCGTAGTGTCGCATTAGCAACATCTAGTAGTAGTGGAGGGTGAAAATCTTGTTGAGAAAATTGATAAAAGTGGGTTTGAAGAGGTCAAGAATTTAGCTAGTGATGTGCCCACTCTTTTGGATTACTGATACGTCTCTGTCGTATCTAAAATTTTTGATTGTTCCATGCCAGTATTATACAACTTTCATATACTTTTGGCAACTTTTTATAGTATTTTTGGGACTAACATATTGATCGAGTGCCCAGTGCCAGTTCCTGTTTGTTGCATGTTTTTTGTTTCGCAGAAAATCCATATCAAACGGAGTCCAAACAGGATAAAAACTGAGATTTGTTTTGGAATATATGTGATTTTTGGGAAGAAGAATCAACGCGAGACGATGCCTGAGGGGGCCACGAGGCAGGGGGCGCCCCCCAGGGGGTCAGGCGCGCCCTGGGCCCTCGTGGCCACCCTGTAAGGCGGCTGGTGCTCTTTTTCGCCGGAAGAAATCTAATATCCAGATAAAAATCGTGTCCAAAATTCAGCCCAATCAGAGTTACGGATCTCCGGGAATATAAGAAACGGTGAAAGGGCAGAGTCGGGAACGCAGAAATAGAGAGAGACAGAGAGACAGATCCAATCTCGGACGAGCTCTCGCCCCTCCCATGCCATGGAGGCCATGGACCAGAGGGGAAACCCTTCTCCCATCTAGGGAGAAGGTCAAGGAATAAGAAGAAGAAGGGGGGGGGGCTCTCTCCCCCTCTCTTCCGGTGGTGCCGGAACGCCACCGGGGCCATCATCATCACCGCAATCTACGCCAACAACTTCACCGCCATCATCACCAGCTGTTCGCCCTCTATGCAGCGGTGTAAACCCTCTTTTAACCTCTGTAATCTATACTTAAACATGGTGCTCAACACTATATATTGTTTCCCAATGATGTATGGCTATCCTATGATGTTTGAGTAGATCCATTTTGTCCTATGGGTTAATTGATGATCGTGATTGGTTTGAGTTGCATGTTTTATTATTGGTGTTGTCCTATGGTGCTCTCCATGTCACGCAAGCGTGAGGGATCCCCATTGTAGGGTTTGCAATATGTTCATGATTTGCTTATGGTGGGTGGTGGGAGTGGTAGAAACACATACCCGAGTAAGTAGGTTGTTTGCGTATGGGAATAAAGAGGACTTGATGCCTTATAATGCTATGGTTGGGTTTTACCTTAATGTTCTTTAGTAGTTTTGGATGCTTGCTAGAGTTCCAATCATAAGTGCATATGATCCAAGAAGAGAAAGTATGTTAGCTTATGCCTCTCCCTCAAATAAAATTTCAATAATGATTACCGGTCTAGTTATCGATTGCCTAGGGACAAATAACTTTCTTGTGACAAAACGCTTTCTACTAAACCTAACTTAGTTGTGTCTTTATCTAAACAGCCCCTACTTTTTATTTACGTGCTCTTTATTATCTTGGAAACCTATCCAAAAACACCTACAAAGTACTTCTAGTTTCATACTTGTTCTAGGTAAAGCGAACGTCAAGCGTGCGTAGAGTTGTATCGGTGGTCGATAGAACTTGAGGGAATATTTGTTCTACCTTTAGCTCCTCGTTGGGTTCGACACTCTTACTTATCGAAAGAGGCTACAATTAATCTCCTATACTTGTGGGTTATGAAGACCTTTTTCTGGCGCCGTTGCCGGGGAGTTATAGCGTGGGGTGAATATTCTCGTGTGTGCTTGTTTGCTTTATCACTAAGTAGCTTTTATTTTTTGCTCTTGTTTTCTATCTTTAGTTATGGGTAGGAAACGCAAAATACCAAAAACATTAGTGGTACCTACTGAACCAATGGTTGAAGAACCACTCAAAATCTATTACACTCTTAAAGCTTTTTACTTGGATCATCTTCGATCCCTATGTGCTCGTGCTGAAACCCCAACTAGCTTAGCTGAGGGAAAATCTTTAGATGAGCATGCTTGTTATGTGCGACACCACTTATTTCAAAAAGGAAAACTTTTACTGGATCAAATTCATCGTTTGCAATGCTATGCTTGGAATTTATGTGAAATATATGATTTTACTTGTTGTTATGAAGACCCTAAGAAACGCCTTCCCTACCAATGTGAGTTTAGTGATAATGGAATCGCATCTTCGTATGCTAAGGGTGTTTATAATTACTATGATGTTCAACAAATTGAAGAATTTGTTGCTTTTAAGGGTGCTTATGAAATTTCTTCTTTGATTGGAAAGTATGATGCTACTCTTTACAAATCTGAAAATTTTGCCAGACTTAAGTATTGTTATGATAATTATGCTTCTAATGCCTATGTTAAACCATATATTGAGGACTCCTTTGCTGTTCAAGAAGAGACTAATATTTAGCAGGAGTCTATGGAAGAAGGAATTGATGAAACTGTGGGCTCACTGGATGAAAAAGATGATGAGGAGAGCGAAGAACAAAAGGAGGAAGGGAGGATTAGCTATCCATGCCCACCTTCTAATGAGAGTAACTCTTCAAATCATACATTGTTTAATTTCCCTTCGTGCTTACCGAAGGATGATTGCTATGATCCCGTTGATTCATTTGAAATATCCCTTTTTGATGAACTTGATGCTTGCTATTCTTGTGGCCAAGATGCCAATATGAATTATACTTATGGAGATCAACTTGCTATTGTTCCTTATGTTAAACATGAAATTGTTCCTATTGCACCCACGCATGATAGTCCTATTATCTTTTTGAATTCTCCCGACTACACTATATCAGAGAAGTTTGCCCTTATTAGGGATTATATTGATGGGTTGTGTTTTACTACTACAAATGATGATTTTGATAGATATAATATGCATGTGCTTGCTGCACCTACTTGCAATTATTATGAGAGAGGAACTACATCTCCACCTCTATATGTTTCCAACACAATAAAATTGCAAGAATCTGTTTATACTATGCATTGGCCTTTACTATGTGTGCATGAATTGTTCTTTTATGACATGCCGATGCATAGGAAGAGAGTTATACTTCGTCATTGCTTGATATATGTTGCTTTGTGCTCACTACTAAATGCCAAATCATTGCTAATTCAAAATGGCTTTGATATACCTTGGGATCCGGGTGGATCCATTACTTGAGCACTATATGCCTAGCTTAATGGCTTTAAAGAAAGCACTGCTAGGGAGACAACCCGGAAGTTTTAGAGAGTCATTTATTTCTGTTGAGTGCTTTTATAAAGTTCAAAAACAAAAAAAAAATAAAGAGGGGAACCTAAAACTTTTTCAAAAAGAAAAGCGAAAGTGAGAAAGACGAGCATTGTTAAAATGGGAGCTAGCCTTGAACTTTGTTCATGCCCATGGAAACTTTGTGACCCTTGATTACAGAAAATTTTCAACAAAAATAATTATCCCCTTGTAAAATTCCTTTGTATTATAAAAATAATGTGCCGAGATTTGCCTTTAGGATGTTTACATTGCTTGTTGGTTTGTGCGGTGGAGAACAGAAACTTTGGCTATAGTGCGTGATTTTACATTTTTTACTGGAATGTCAAATGGTTCTGAAAGTTTTTGCACTCTCTTTATATACAAATTTTTTATTTTTACTAATTTTGGCAGAATTTTTTTGAGTACCAGAGGTATGGTGAATGTTCAGATTACTACAGACTGTCCTGTTTAAGACAGTTTCTGTTTTTAATGCATTGTTTGCTCGTTTTGATGAAACTATCGATTTCTATCAGTGGATTAAGCCATGGAAAAGTTATATTACAGCAGCTACAGTGCAAAAACAAAATGTGAATTGGTTTGCAACAGTATTAAAGTAGTGATTTGCTTTATTATACTAACGGATCTTACCAAGTTTGAGTTTTGTGTGGATGAAGTGTTCGAAGATCGAGGAGGTCTCGATGTGAGGAGAAGGAGGAGAGGCAAGAGCTCAAGATTGGGTATTCCAAAGGCACCCCAAGTAAATATTCAAGGAGACTCAAGCGTCTAAGCTTGGGGATGCCCCGGAAGGCATCCCATCTTTCTTCAACAAGTATCGGCATGTTTTCAGATTCGTTTCGTTCGTGCGATATGTGCAAATCTTGGAGCGTCTTTTGCATTTAGTTTTCACTTTTATTTTATGCACCATGCTGGTATGAGATATTCTTTGGTTGATTTATAGAATGCTCATTGCACTTCACTTATATCTTTTGAGTATGGCTTTATGGAATGCTTCATGTGCTTCACTTATATCATTTGAAGTTTGGATTGCCTGTTTTTCTCCACATAGAAAACCGCCATTTATAAAATGCTTTTTTGCTTCACTTATATTTATTTGAGCGTGGGCATATATTTTTTAGAAAGAATCAAACTCTCTTGCTTCACTTATATCTATTTAGAGATATGACAGGAATTGGTCATTCACATGGTTAGTCATAAAATCCTACATAAAACTTCTAGATCACTGAATATGATATGTTTGGTTCCTTGCAATAGTTTGGCAATATAAAGGTGGTGGTATTAGAATCTTGCTAGTGGGTAGTTGTGAAATTGAGAAATAGTTGTGTTGAGGTTTGCAAGTCCCGTAGCATGCACGTATGGTAAACGTTGTGTGCCAAATTTGAAGCATGGGGTGTTCTTTGATTGCTTTCCTTATGAGTGGCGGTCGGGGACGAGCGATGGTCTTTTCCTACCAATCTATCCCCCTAGGGGCATGCGTAGTAGTACTTTGCTTCGAGGGCTAATAAACTTTTGCAATAAGTATATGAGTTCTTTATGACTAATGTTGAGTCCATGGATTATACACACTCTCACCTTCCATCATTGCTAGCCTCTTTTGTACCGTGCATTGCCCTTTCTCATCTCGAGAGTTGGTGCAAACTTTGCCGGTGCATCCAAACCCCGTGATACGATACGCTCTGTCACACATAAACCTCCTTATATCTTCCTCAAAACAGCCACCATACCTACCTATCATGGCATTTCCATAGCCATTCCGAGATATATTGCCATGCAACTTCCATCATCATCATATACATGACTTGAGCATTTATTGTCATATTGCTTTGCATGATTGTAAGATAGCTAGCATGATGTTTTCATGGCTTGTCCATTTTTTGATGTCATTGCTACACTAGATCATTACACATCCCGGTACACCGCCGGATGCATTCATATAGAGTCATATCTTTGTTCTAGTATCGAGTTGTAATATTGAGTTGTAAGTAAATAAAAGTGTGATGTTCATCATTATTAGAACATTGTCCTATGTGAGGTTATCAAAATAAAAGATGCCAAAGAAGCCCAAATAAAAAAAGAGGCCAAAGAAGCCCACCAAAAAAAGAAAAAAAGAAAAAAAAACAAAAAATGAGAGAAAAAGAGAGAAGGGACAATGTTACTATCCTTTACCACACTTGTGCTTCAAAGTAGCACCATGTTCTTCATATAGAGAGTCTCATTGAGTTATCACTTTCATATACTAGTGGGAATTTTCATTCTAGAACTTGGCTTGTATATTCCGATGATGGGCTTCCTCAAATGCCCGAGGTCTTCATGAGCAAGCAAGTTAGATGCACACTCACTTAGTTTCAGTTTGAGCTTTCATATACTTATAGCTCCAGTGCATCCGTTGCATGGTAATCCCTACTCCCCACATTGACATCAATTGATGGGCATCTCCATAGCCCGTTGATTAGCCGCGTCGATGTGAGACTTTCTCCTTTTTTGTCTTCTCCACACACATTCCACCATCATATTCTATTCCACCAATAGTGCTATATCCATGGCTCATGCTCATGTATTGCGTGAGGGTTGAAAAGGCTGAAGCGCATTAAAAAGTATGAACCAATTGCTCGGCTTGTCATCGGGGTTGTGCATGATGGGAGCATTTTGTGTGACAAAAATGAAGCATGGCCAAACTATATGATTTTGTAGGGATGAGCTTTCTTTGGCTATGATATTTTGAGAGGACATGATTGCTTTATTAGTATGCTCGAAGTATTATTGTCTTAAAGTCAAATGATAGACTATTGCTTTGAATCACTCATGTCTTAATATTCATGCCATGATTAGATTCCATGACTAAGATTATGCTAGGTAGCATTCCACATCAAAAATTATCTTTTTTATCATTTACCTACTCAAGGACGTGCAGGAATTAAGCTTGGGGATGCTGATACGTCTCCATCGTATCTATAATTTTTGATTGTTCCATGCCAATATTATACAACTTTCAATTACTTTTGGCAACTTTTTATACTATTTTTGGGACTAACATATTGATCCAGTGCCCAGTGCCGGTTCCTGTTTGTTGCATTTTTTTGTTTCGCAGAAAATCCATATCAAACGGAGTCCAAACGGGATAAAAACTGACGGAGATTTTTTTGGAATATATGTGATTTTTGGGAAGAAGAATCAACGCGAGATGATGCCCGAGGGGCCACGAGGCAGGGGGGCGTGCCCTAGGGGGTCAGGCGCGCCCTGGGCCCTCGTGGCCACCCTGTAAGGCGGTTGGTGCCCTTATTTCACCGCAAGAAAGCTAATATCTGGATAAAAATCGTGTCCGAAATTCAGCCCAATCGGAGTTATGGATCTTCAGGAATATAAGAAACGGTGAAAGGGCAGAATCGAGAACGCAGAAACAGAGAGACAGAGAGACATATCCAATTTCGGAGGGGCTCTCGCCCCTTCCATGCCATGGAGGCCATGGACCAGAGGGGAAACCCTTATCCCATCTAGGGAGAAGGTCAAGGAAGAAGAAGAAGGGGGGCTCTCTCCCCCTCTCTTCCGGTGGCGCCGGAACGCCGCCGGGGCCATCATCATCACCGTAATCTACACCAACAACTTCACCGCCATCATCACCAACTCCCCCCCCCCTCTATGCAGCGGTATAACCCCTCTTTTACCCGCTGTAATCTCTACTTAAACATGGTGCTCAACGCTATATATTGTTTCCCAATGATGTATGGCTATCCTATGATGTTTGAGTTGATCCATTTTGTCCTATGGGTTAATTGATGATCGTGATTGGTTTGAGTTGCATGTTTTATTATTGGTGCTATCCTATGGTGGTCTTTGTGTCGCGCAAGCGTGAGGGATCCCTACTATAGGGTTTGCAATATGTTCATGATTTGCTTATGGTGGGTGGCGTGTGTGATAGAAACACAGACCCGAGTAAGTAGGTTATTTGCGTATGGGAATAAAGAGGACTTGATGCCTTATAATGCTATGGTTGGGTTTTACCTTAATGTTCTTTAGTAGTTTTGGATGCTTGCTAGAGTTCCAATCATAAGTGCATATGATCCAAGAAGAGAAAGTATGTTAGCTTATGCCTCTCCCTCAAATAAAATTTCAATAATGATTACCGGTCTAGTTATCGATTGCCTAGGGACTAATAACTTTCTTGTGACAAAAATCTCTCTACTAAACCTAACTTAGTTGTGTCTTTATCTAAACAGCCCCTACTTTTTATTTACGTACTCTTTGTTATCTTGCAAACCTATCCAAAAACACCTACAAAGTACTTCTAGTTTCATACTTGTTCTAGGTAAAGCGAACGTCAAGCGTGTGTAGAGTTGTATCGGTGGTCGATAGAACTTGAGGGAATATTTGTTCTACCTTTAGCTCCTCGTTGGGTTCGACACTCTTACTTATCGAAAGAGGCTACAATTGATCTCCTATACTTGTGGGTTATCAATTACAAAGACTTTCATTATGATAGTTACTCTTTGATTGATTGTATTTCTTTTTTGCAATCCATGATAAATTCACCCCATGCCTATGAACAAAATAAAGCTTTTACTAAACATATTGTTGATGCTATGATGAAAGATTTTGAAGAAAAATTGGAATTAGAAGTATCAATTGCTAGAAAATTGCATGATGAACGGGAACCTACTATCAAAGTTAAAATGAAAAATTATGAGTGTTTTGCTTTGTATGACTTGGGTGCTAGTGTTTCTACAATGCCGAAATCTTTACGTGATGTGCTTGGTCTTATCGATCTTGAAGAATGCTCTTTAAATTTGCACTTGGTGGATTCTACGTACTATTAAAAAGCTTATGGGAAGAATTAGTGATGTTCTTATCCTTGCAAATAGGAATTATGTTCCCATAGATTTTACTGTTCTTGATATTGATTGCAATCCATCTTGTCCAATTATTCTTGGTAGACCGTTTTTACACACTATCGGTGCCGTGATTGATATGAAAGAAGGAAATATTAAGTTCCAATTTCCTTTGAGGAAGGGTATGAAACACTTCCCTAGAACAAGAATTAGGCCACCATATGAATCAATCATGAGGGCATCTTATGGATCTCGAAACAAAGATGACAAAACTTAGATCCTTGCTTTATGCGTAGCTAAGGGCGTAAAACCATAGCGCTTGTTGGGAGGCAACCGAATAAATAAAATTTATTTTTGCTTTTTTGATTTCTGTTCTTGAGTGTTTGCACAATTATGCTACTATTATGATTGTGTTTTTTATGTTTTAATTAGTGTTTGTGCCTAGTAAAGCCTTTAGGATCTTCTTGGGTGATAGTTGTTTGATCTTGCCGAAAAAATAGAAACTTTTGTGCTCGCAAAAATAATTCTCATTTTTAACCAGAGAATGATAAAATCCCCATTCCTTTTGAAGTATATCAATATACAAATTGCTCAGGTCTTCCTAATTTTTCAGAATTTTTGGAGTTACAGAAGTATTTGAAACACCCAGATTACTATAGAATGTTCTGTTTTGACAGATTCTATTTTCATTGCGTTGTGTGCTTATTTTGATGGCTCTATGGTTTTCTTTGATGAGTTTTTGCCATAGAAAAGTTGGAATATAGCAGATATAATGCAAGAACAAAATATGAATTGGTATGATACAACACTTATAGTAGTGATTTATTTTTCTTATACTAACGGATCTCACGAAGGTTTTGTTGAGTTTTGTGTGATTGAAGTTTTCAAGTTTTGGGTTATCTTATGATGGATGAAGGAATAAGGAGTGAGAAGAGACTAAGCTTGGGGATGCCCCAGCATCCCCCGCTATTATCCAAAAGAGAGCAAACAACTAAGCTTGGGGATGCCCCCGAGTGGCATCCCCTCTTTCTTCTAACGACCATCGGTATTTTACTCGAACCTATATTTTTATTCGTCACATACTATGTGTTTTGCTTGAAGTGTCTTGTATGATATGAGTCTTTGCTTGTTTTATTTTGTGTTTTAAGTCTTGATTCCTTGCTGGACACACCTATTTGAGAGAGCCAAAATTATGTCATGACCTGTTAGAATTGCTCTCTATGCTTCACTTAAATTTTATGAGCTATGGACTTGCTCTAGTGCTTCACTTATATCTTTTTGAGCATGGTGTTCTTTAGTATTTTTGAAGAAATTCTCTCTTTCTTCACTTAGATTTTTTTGAGAGTTAGTAAAATTTTCAAGAAATTATCTCTTGCTTCACTTAAATTAATTTCAGAGAAAGAAAAAAAATTATGCTCATGATCTTCACTTATATTTGTTTGAGCTTGTCAAAAGCAACATATAAAAATTAGTTCCAAAGTGATACATATACAAGAAGGATATAATAAAAACTTTCATGAAGATCACTGGATAAAATAAACTTGATTCTTAGTAATAGTTTTGAGATATGATGATGTGATATGTGAGTTATGTTGATGAGTAATTATGCTTTAGTAAGAATATTGGTGTTAAGGTTTGTGATTCCCTATGCAAGCACGAAAGTCAATAATTATGCAATGAAATTATATCCTACTTGTGGTGCGTTATTCGGTGTTAATTATGCTTAGTACTCGCTTATGAGATTATTCGTTTCTTGGTTGGTTGCTTCTCAATCTATTGCTAGCCTTCATTTTGCACTAAGTATGATCTCTACTTGTGCATCCAAAAACCTTTAAACCAATTTTGCCACATGAGTCCACTATATCTACCTATACGCGGTATTCTTTTGTCATTCTAAGCAAATTTGTATGTGCCATATCTAATTTTCAAAATAAACTTCTCTTTTGTGTGTTCGTTTCGCTCGCGGAGCGGTGAGGGGTGGCTACTATTTTCCATGCTAGTTGTGTTATTCTCACGATGACTGTTTACTCACTTGTCATTGAACGAGAGTAAGGCAAAGGTATTAGGGATGCCGAGTCCCGAAATGAAAAATGAATTTACTTTATGTTTTCAAATAATAAATTCCTTGGAAAGTGTTGGTATGGAGGGCAACCGTGGATATGGCTAGCCATGGAAGGTTAAAGTGTGGTTGAAAAAGGAATAAACTTTATTTTCTGTTTGGGAACTACCTATAATATATTTAGCATGGAAAGTGTTGGGAACTCTAAGTCGGTTTCGTTGGTGGGATGGATGCACCTCCCAAAATGTTTTTGTCTCTAAGTTTTTCGTTTTGAGCTTTGGCACCTCTATAAATCCCTACTTTCCTCTGCGAAGGGCCTTTCTTTTACTTTATGCAATTTTTATATTTGAATTTGAGTCTCCATCTTCTCTTATAAAAGCAAAAACTAGGAGGCAATATGATCGTACTTGAGTATTGAGTGTAGTTAATATGTGAGTGTGTTCTATGAATGGATCAATGATTGAGCATAATGGGCTAGGGATAACTTATTTTAGCATTGATATTTTGAAAGACATGGCTGCTTGTTGATATGCTTGAGTATTTAAGTTATCATGTCAAAACTAGACTATTGCTTTGAACAATATAAAAGTCCAAATGTCCATGTTATAAAGAAAAGAATATGATATGACATGATAGGTAGCATTCCACATCAAAAATTCTGTTTTTATCACTTACCTACTCGAGGACGAGTAGGAGTTAAGCTTGGGGATGCTGATACGTCTCCAATGTTTCTATAATTTTTGATTGTTCCATGCTATTATATTATCAATCTTGGATGTTTTATAATCATTTTATAGTCATTTTATATCATTTTTTGCTACTAACCAATTGACATAGTGCCAAGTGCCAATTGCTGTTTTTGCATGTTTTTTACATCGCAGAAAATCAATACCAAACGGAGTCCAAATGCCATGAAACTTTACAGAGATTTTTTATGGACCAGAAGAACCTAATGGGCCCTGGTTGCGCCTGGGGGTGCTCCAAGGAGAGCACAACCCAGCAGGGTGCGCTAGGAGGCCCAGGCATGCCCTGGTGGGTTGTGCCCACCTCGAGTGCCCCCCGGACCGCCTCTTTGCTCTATAAATACCCCAATATTCCCAAAACTCTAGGGGAGTCGACGAAATATTGATTCAGCTGCCATAGAGTCCAGAACCACCAGATCCATTCTAGACACCATCTTGGATGGGGTTCACCACCTCCATTGGTACCTCTCCGATGATGCGTGAGTAGTTCTTTGTAGACCTTCAGGTCCGTAGTTAGTAGCTAGATGGCTCTCTCTCTCTCTCTCTCGCTGAATTCTCAATACAATGGTCTCTTGGAGATCCATATGATGTAACTCTTTTTGCGGTGTGTTTGTTGGGATCCAATGAACTTTGAGTTTATGATCAGATCTACCTTTTTATATCCATGAAAGTATTTGATTTTCTTTGATATCTTTTATGCATGATCTCTTATATCCTTGTATTTCTTCTCCGATATTTGGGGTTTTTTGCCAGCTTGATCTATTTATCTTGCAATGGGAAGAGGTGCTTTATGGTGGGTTTGATCTTACGGTGCTTGATCCCAGTGACAGAAGGGGAACCGACACGTATGTATCGTTGCTACTAAGGATAAAACGATGGGGTCTATCTCTACATAGATAGATCTTGTCTACATCATGTCATTGTTCTTATTGCATTACTCTGTTTCTCCATGAACTTAATACACTAGATGCATGCTGGATATCAGTCGATGTGTGGAGTAATAGTAGTAGATGTAGGCAGGAGTCGGTCTAGTAATCTTGGACATGATGCCTATATAATGATCATTTCCTGGATATCGTCATGATTATTTGAAGTTCTATCAATTTCCCAACAGTAATTTGTTCACCCACCGTTTGACTATTTTTCTCGAGAGAAGCCACTAGTGAAACCTATGGCCCCGTGTCTCTTTCTCATATATTTGCCTTCACGGTCTACTTTTCCTTTGCATTTATTTTCAGATCTATTAAACCAAAAATACAAAAATACTTTGCTACACTTTATTTTATTTGCGATCTATTTATTCAATATATTACAACCTTCTTCCGTCCACGCACCAATTTATGGCGCCATTACCCGAAAGGGATTGACAACCCCTTTAACACGATGGGTTGCGAGTGGTTGTTATTTGTGTGCAGGGGCTGTTTATGTTGTGTTGCTTGGTTCTCCTAATGGTTTGATAACCTTGGTTTCATCACTAAGGGAAATACCTACCATCGCTGTGCTGCATAATCCCTTCCTCTTTGGGGAAATACCAACGTAGTCCTAGCCGACATCAGGAACCCACTTGACCAAGGCCTTAGGAGCTTCTTCAAATGAATCAATCTCTTCTTGAAGCTTGTCCTTGCCTTTTAGCTTGTGGTCTTGTGGTGGAAGATCATATTGAGCTTGTGTTCCCTTGAAAGAAGTGGGGTCATACTTATCTTGTTGAGGAACAAACTTTGTCTTGGGGTATTGATCTTCTTCCCACTCAACTCCATTGGCATTGAACTTTCGTTTAAAACCAACACCTTGATTCTTCTGGTGCCTCCCTTGCTTGCGTACAATTTCATCAAATTGCTTACTTCTGGCAAGGCTCTTGTAAATACCTTTCTCTATAATTCCCTTCAATAAGCTATGTTCTTGCTCATGTGTAACTTGGCTAAGAGAATCATTAGTGAAATCAAGAGAACTACTAGAAGCAACAATATTGGATTTAGCATGATTATTGTTACTACTAGTAGAAGAATCTTTCTTGCTCTTGTTGCTAGATTTTACTTGTGGCATGTAAGTAGACAAGAGTAAATGCTTGGCAATGTAAGAAGAACTTTTCTTACGAAGATCATCATTGATTGCTTTTAAGAACCCATGCTCTTGCTCTAAATTGAGCTTCTCAAAGCGTAGCTTCTCATGAGTCTTTTAAAAGCTCCCGATGATCATCTAAAGTAGTTTCATGAGATAACTTAAGAGTGTTTAGTTCTTTAGTTAGATGCTCAATCTCCTTCTTACCATTGTCATTCGTTTCATCTTGATTAGCATGATTAATAGTAATTTCATCATAGTTTTCATCACTAGTGTAGTGAACAAGTAAATCATCATCACCTAGCAAATCATCTTCATCACTATTGAAATCAACATAATCAGGGTGTGATACCTTAGGTCCTTTATCCATGAAGCATCTTCCAATTCCTTCATTTGGTGAGTCAAATATGTCATAGGAGTTGGATGGCACAAGTGCAAGACCAGCAACACCTTCATCTTGAGTATATTCGGAGTCGGAGTGATAACTTCTCTCGGAGTAGTTGTCGGAGTTGGAACCGGATACCCGTTCACCAACATGAGCTTGATTTCTTCGTCTTGTGTAGCTCTTTGATGACTTGTCCTTCCTTTCCGAATCCTTGCTTCTACAAGAGAGTCTTCGTTCATAACGATCATCTCTACTCCTTCTCTCTCTTGGTGCTGATTCATCTCTTTTACTTCTCCTTTTAGGTGAATCTTCTCTTCTCTTGTAGGGAGCCATACACTCATTGGAGTAGTGTCTAGGTCTTCCACAATTGTAGAAATTGCGATCACGACTAGAAGATCTTTTGTCATTGTAGGACCTTGACTTGGAACTTCTCTCTTTGCTCCTACTATTGTAGAACTTGTTGAAGTTATTCACCATTAAGCTCAATTCTTCATTGAAGACTTGTTTCTCACTTGATGTCATAGGAGCATCACATGAAGCTTTGTAAGCACCACTTTACTTGTTGTGGAGCTCTTCCTTATCCTTGAGTGACATCTCATGAGCAACAATTCTACCAATGACTTCCGTTGGCTTGAGATCTTTGTACTTGCGCATCATTTGGATCAAGGTGCACACGGTATCATATTTTCCATCCAAAGCTCTTAGGATCTTCTTGATGATGAATTTGTCAGTCATCTCTTCGCTTCCTAAGCCGACAATCTCATTTGTGATGAGAGCAAGCCTACAGTACATTTCGATGACTCCTTCACCATCCTTCATTTTGAACTTGTCAAGTTCACTTTGAAGCACATCCAATTTGGATTCCTTGACGGACTCGGTACCTTCGTACATATCAACCAAAGTATCCCAAATTTCCTTTGCATTCTCAAGGTGTCTGATTTTGTTGAATTCTTTGGGGCACAATCCGTTGAAGAGAATATTGCAAGCTTGAGCATTGTATTGCAACATCTTCAATTCTTCCGCGGACGCTTCACGACCCGGTTCTCTTCCATCCTTGGAGTATTCAGCTTGCAAGCCAATACCACAATAGCCTAAACGATGGGGTTACGACCAAGAATATGCATTTTCATCTTATGCTTCCAACTAGCAAAATTTGTACCATCAAAGTAAGGACCTCTACGGTGGTAGTTTCCCTCGCTAGACGCCATACTCTCCTAGGTTGTGAAACCAAGGCTATGATCACCAAAGCTATGGAAATCAAGGCAAATGGAGACCAATGCTCTGATACCACTTGTAGGATCGAAAGTAGGTCTAGAGGGGGGATTAGACTACTTGACCAAATAAAAGTCTAACCTTTTCCCAATTTTAGTTGTTGGTAGATTTTTGCAATTATCACAAGTCAGGCAATGAACCTACACATGCAATTCTACGAGTGTAGCAACAGGAAGTCAAACATTGCATATGAAGGTAAAGGGAACGGTTTGGAGAAGGAAAATGCAATGTAAACACGGAGATTTTTGGCATGGTTCCGATAGGTGGTGCTATCGTACGTCCACGTTGATGGAGACTTCAACCGACGAAGGGTAATAGTTGCGCGAGTCCATGGAGGGATCCACCCATGAAGAAGCAACCTTGTCTATCCCACCATGTCCATCGCCCATGAAGGACTTGCCTCACTCGGGTAGATCTTCACGAAGTAGGTGATCTCCTTTCCCTTACAAACTCCTTGGTTCAACTCCACAATCTTGTCGGAGGCTCCCAAGTGACACCTAGCCAATCTAGGAGACACCACTCTCCAAAAGGTAATAGATGGTGTGTTGATGATCAACTCCTTGCTCTTGTGCTTCAAATGATAGTCTCCCCAACACTCAACTCTCTCTCATAGATTTGTCTATGATGGAAAAAAGGATTTGAGTGGAAAGCAACTTGGCGAGGGCTAGAGATCAAGATTCTTGTGGTTGGATTGGAATGTCTTTGTCTCAACACATGAGTAGGTGGTTCTCTCTCGGAAAATGAGTAGTGGAAGTGTAGGCATGTTCTGATGGCTCTCTCTAAAATGGAGAAGGGGTGGAGGGGTATATATAGCCTCCACACAGAAAATCCAACCATTACACACGTTTGACCCAACTCGGTCAGACCGAATAGAAGAACTTGGTGAGACCGATTCAGTTCAAAATGTGCACGTTAGGAATATCGATGGGACCGACATGATCAACTCGGTGAGACCGATGTGCTAGGGCTAGGGAAAACCTCATCTCGGTGAGACCGATTGCATGAACTCGGTGAGACCAATTTAGCAAAGATCAAACAGAGAATTGGTCAAGCAAACTTGGTGGGTCCGATTGCACATTTCAGTGAGACCAAAATAATTACAACAAGCAACAGAGAGTTTTCAGTGCCATTTCGGTGAGACCGAATTGTCTAGGGTTTCTGGCAGTGGCTATGTCAAAAGAACCCAGTGGACCCAGATAGATCAAATCAGTGGGGCCAAGTTTGACTTTGGGTTTTGGACATATGTGGAAATGAGAAAGTGGCTGAGGGTTTTGGAGCAATATCACTAAGCACTTTGAGAAAGTAGACCATTAAGCAACACCTCATCCCCTTTTAATAGTATTGGCTTTCCTATGGAGTCAATGTGATCTTGGATCATTAAAATGAAAATGAAGAGTCTTGAGCTTTTGCCAATCTTTGTCCTTAGCATTTTGAGGGGTCCACATCTCCAGTCCATGCCATGCCAATCATTGAACTTTCTAAAATATTTAACATGAATGGATATTAGTTCAACGAGCTATATGTTGTTATGAATTACCAAAACCACCCGGGGATTGGTTGCACTTTCACCTAGCCGCACCCCTGTGCCTCCCTCTCTCTCTCGCGTGACCACGGTGCCACAGCGCCACCGCTCGCACCCCTCGCTCCGGCAGCCTCCCTTCCACCCCTACAACCCGAGGGCTAGACCTGGTAGGAACCTAACTCCTATCAACGGTACTGCATCTCCTCACCTCTTTGAGGAAAATCCCAACGCAACTCACAAGTAGCAGGACGAATTTCTGACGCCGTTGCCGGGGAGACATCATCAAAACATATCAAGTACTTTGACACAAACTATCATCTAGCTGCTCTTATTTTTATTTGCCTTTGCATCTCGTTTTCATCTCCCCCACTTCCGAAACAATTTTACAAAAACACACAAAAAAATATGTTTGCTTGTTTGCTAGTTTGCTTGCTTTGTCGCTATGTCTCAAGAAAACACCAAGCTGTGTGAGTTTTCCAATACTAATAATAATGGTTTTATAAGTACTCCAATTTCTCCTCCCACCACTACCGTGGATTCATGTGATATTTATGCCGCTTTGCTAAATCTTGTTATGAAAGAACAATTCTCTGGTCGTCCTAATGAAGATGTTGCACCCATCTTAATACTTTCATTGAATTATGTAATATGTAAAAGAAAAAATATGTGGATAATGATATTGTTAAGTTGAAATTATTTCCGTTCTCACTAAGATATCATGCTAAAACTTGGTTTTCATCCTTCCCTCAAAATAGTATTAATTCTTGGATAAGTGTAAGGATGCTTTTATTGCCAAGTATTTTCCTCCCGCTAAGATTATTTCTCTTAGAAATCAAATTATGAATTTTAAGCAACTTGAGCATGAACATGTTGCAAAATCTTGGGAGAGAATGAAATTAATTATTGAAAATTGTCCCACTCATGGTTTATGCTTATGGATGACCATACAATTTTTTTATGTGGGACTAAACGTTGTTTGTAGAAATCTTCTAGACTTTGCTGCAGGTGGTAACTTTATGGAAATTACATTGGGAGAAGCTACAAAACTCCTTGGTAATATTATGAAAAATTATTCTCAATGGCACACCGAAAGAACTCCAACTGGTAAGAAGGTAAATTATGTCGAAGAAATTAATACTTTGAGTGATAAAATGGATGCTCTTATGAAAATGGTTGCTAATAAAAATGCTCATGTTGATCCTAATGATGTGACACTATCTACTTTGATTGAGCAAAATAATTATGTGATAACCCACAAGTATAGGGGATCACAACAGTTTTCGAGGGTAGAGTATTCAACCCAAATTTATTGATTCGACACAAGGGGGGACAAAGAATATTCTCAAGTATTAGCAGTTGAGTTGTCAATTCAACCACACCTGAAAGAATTAATATCTGCAACAAAGTTTTTAGTAGAAAAGTTGTATGGAAGGAACAGTAATGGTAGCAAAAGTAACAATAGCAGCTTGTAGAAATTGTAATAGTGGCAACGACAAAGTAACTTAGCAAAGATCAATATGTGGGAAACTCGTAGGCAATGGACTAGTGATGGATAATTATGTCGGATGTCATTCATCATGCAACAGTTATAACCTAGGGTGACACAGAACTAGCTCCAATTCATTAATATAATGTAGGCATGTATTCCGTATATAGTCATACGTGCTTATGGAAAAGAACTTGCATGACATCTTTTGTCCTACCCTCCCGTGGCAGCAGGGTCCTAATGGAAACTAAGGGATATTAAGGCCTCCTTTTAACAGAGAACCAGAACAAAGCATTAGCACTTGGTGAATAGATGAACTCCTCAAACTACGGTAATCACTGGAAAGAATCCCAACTATTGTCACCTTGGGGTATGCGGATCATAAATCATAATAGGTGTCTACAACTTGCAAGATAGGATCAAGAACACAAATATATTCATGAAAACATAATAGGTTCGTATCTGAAATCATGGCACTCGGGCCCTAGTGACAAGCATTAAGCATAGCAAAGTCATAGCAACATCAATCTCAGAACATAGTGGATACTAGGGATCAAACCCTAACAAAACTAACTCGATTACATGATAAATCTCATCTAACCCATCACCTTCCAAAAAGCCTACGATGGAGTTACTCACTCCCAGCAGTGAGCATCATGAAATTGGTGATGGAGGAAGGTTGGTGATGATGATGGCGACGAACCCCCCTCTCCGGAGCTCCGAACAGACTCCAGATTTTCCCTCCCGATGAAGAACAGGAGGTGGAGGAGGCTCCATATCGTAAAACGCGATGAATCCTTCTCCTTGATTTTTTTCTCCTCGAATAGGGTTATATGGAGTTGGAGTTGAGGCCGGAGGGGCTCCAGGGGCCCCACAAGCCTGCAGGGCGCGCCCTAGGGGGTGGGCGCACCCCCAGGGCTTGTGGCCTCCGGGTGGCCCTCTCTGGATAATTCTTGCGCCAATATTTTTATATATTCCAAAAATATTCTCCGTAAATTTTCAGGTCAATCCGAGAAATTTTATTTCTGCACAGAAATAAGACCATGGCAATTCTGCTGAAAACAGCGTCAGTCCGGGTTAGTTCAATTCAAATCATGAAAATTAGAGTCCAAAACAAAGGAAAGAGTTTGGAAAAGTAGATACGATGGAGATGTATCATTATGCTATTGATGTGTATTTTGTCTCTAGAAATAATTTGAACAACAATGCTTATAGACGTAATTTTAATTCTAGACCGTTCCGTAGAAATTCCTATAATAATTATTGTAATTCCTATGGTAATTCATACAATAATAATAGGACACCTAATGATCTTAAGAACAATATTAAATAATTGATTAGTTCTCAGAAGATTTTTAGTGCCATGGTAGAAGAAACATTGAATAAAGTTGATGATATGGCTAGAAACATGGATATAATTGGTCATGATGTGCATACTCTTAAATTAAAAAATTGCACCAAGCATGATACTAATAAGTCTATTAAATGTATCCAAATCTCTATGAATGAAAGTATGGAGAGAACCGCTAGGTTGAGAGCTAAGCGAGAATTCCTAGAAAAGGCTATTCCACCCGGTTTTTATCGTAATCACGATGAAGATATTAAAATGATTGGTGTCTCACCAATTGAACATTTATTTAGTAATATAAAACTTGATGAAAAAGTGACTAGAGATGAGTCAACTTTAGCTAGAAGGCGTCCCAATTGTTCGGAGGGTGATGATCTTAGTGATAAAATTGATAAAAGTGGGTTTGGAGAGGTCAAGAGTTCACATAGTGATGTGCCCACTACTTTGGATTACACAGACTTTAATTATGATAATTGTTCTTTAGTTGAATGTATTTCCTTGTTGCAATCCATAATAAATTCACCCAATGCTTATGAACAAAATAAAGTCCTCACTAAACATATTGTAGAAGCTATGATAAAAGCTCATGAAGAAAAGCTAGAGTTAGAGGTTTCAATACCTAGAAAACTAGATGATACCCCGCGCGTTGCTGCGGGACTTCTAATAGAGGCAAAGGTGTCCCGATGTTTCGATGAGATGGTGGCTATCATTTTCTGTGGGAGTCGACCTTGACGATCCGACTACGAACGTGCGAGACGTCGCGCCTTAGCAATCGCTAAACCAACTTCCGAGGGGTTATTGACCACGCCGGAGCACGATCAACCTGACCACGAGGGCCTGTTTCCTGCGAGCAAACGAAGAACAAGCAAGAAACTGAGATTGCAATCTGGATATTGCGAATATAAGATGAAAGCTTTATTGATCAAGGTGGGGTTCTGTGACGTCTTGGTCTGGTCGTTGGACACAAACGAAGTACGAGAAGTTGCAGCTATGGCGAACTTTTAATCTAAACAAAACCCAAAGTCTAAACGACGCCCTAAGGGCTGTATATATGGAGGAAGAGAGGGGAATTTCGTGGCCCTTGCGGGTGGGGTCCGAAACCAACCCTAACTCTTGTTTCCCCACACATACGGACTCTAAAAATAGCCTATACTTAAGTATTTCGAAATTACATGGGCCTGGCCCATTAATAAGGTGACGCAGCACCTAGAATAGCCTATGGACGAATATTATGAAGTGGCATCTTGTATATTTCGTCCATGGCTTCATGCACTCCTTATGGCGGCTTCAAAGTCCTGAAATCATCACTTGTAACTCCGTTCTTGATCCCCTTGCGCATGCCATCAACTCCATGCGTGTTCTTGCTCCAATGTTCATCCTTCTCCAAGCTAGGCCCTTCCTTTGAAAGCAAAACAAATGTATCCAATTTAGGCAGCATCATAATCTCATGAACATTAGAATCATTACCAAGAAACGAAAGTACCTGGTAATTTAATTGGCGTGCGCGAGCTCTAGTAATTGGTCCAGTATATGTAACAGCAGGGGCTGTGGGTGTAACAATGGTATTGATGTCCTCATCATCCTCCCCTTCTTGAAATGAAGTCGTCCTCGATGGAAGCTCATCTTCCTCACCCAAATAAGGCTTCAAATCTGCAATGTTAAAAGTGGGACTAACCCCAAAATCTGCAGGTAGCTCAAGTTTATATGCATTATCATTTATTTTCTCTAAAACCTTAAAAGGACCATCAGCACGTGGCATTAGCTTTGATTTGCGCAGATTAGGAAATCTATCTTTACGCAAATGTAACCAAACAAGATCTCCAGGTGCAAACACAACATGTTTTCTCCCCTTATCTCCAGCAAGTTTATATTTAGCATTCATACGCTCAATGTTTTCCTTAGTTAACTCATGCATTTTTAAAATCAATTCAGAACGTTCTTTAGCATCAAAATTAACCTTCTCCGAAGATGGAAGAGGCAACGAATCAATAGGTGCACGAGGTAGGAAACCATACACAATTTCAAAAGGGCACATCTTAGTAGTTGAATGCAATGAACGATTATAAGCAAATTCAATATGAGGCAAGCATTCTTCCCACATTTTCTTGTTATTCTTCAAAACAGCCCTAAGCATAGTAGACAATGTTCTATTAACTACTTCAGTTTGTCCATCAGTTTGGGGGTGACAAGTAGTACTAAAAAGCAGCTTAGTCCCCAACTTAGCCCATAAACATCTCCAAAAGTGGCTAAGAAATTTAGTATCACGATCTGAAACAATAGTATTTGGCACACCATGTAAGCGAATAATTTCACGAAAGAACAAATCAGCAACATTAACAGCATCATCGCTTTTATGACATGGTATAAAGTGTGCCATTTTCGAGAACCTATCCACGACAACAAATATGCTATCCCTCCCCTTCTTTGTTCTAGGTAAACCTAAAACAAAGTCCATAGATATATCCTCCCAAGGAACACTAGGTACAGGCAAAGGCATATATAAACCATGACGATTGAGTCGTGACTTAGCTCTTTGACATGTAGTGCAGCGAGCAACAAAACGCTCAACATCCCGTCTCATCTTTGGCCAAAAGAAATGTGTAGCAAGTATATCCTCCGTCTTCTTGACGCCAAAGTGTCCCATTAATCCTCCTCCATGCGCCTCCTGCAACAACAAAAGACGAACGGAGCTAGCTGGAATGCATAGCTTGTTAGCACGAAACACAAATCCATCGTTAAGAACGAACTTGTTCCAAGTTCTCCCTTCCTTACAATTCTGCAATACATCTTTAAATTCAGCATCATTAACATATTGATCCTTGATGGTCTCCAAACCAAATATTTTAAAGTCAAGTTGTGAAAGCATAGTATAAGGACGACACAAGGCATCAGCAATAACATTTTCTTTACCCTTCTTGTGTTTAATCACATAAGGGAAAGTCTCAATGAATTCAACCCATTTAGCATGTCGACGGTTCAGTTTTGCTTGACTTTTAATGTGTTTCAAAGATTCATGATCAGAATGTATAACAAATTCCTTGGGCCATAAATAATGTTGCCATGTTTCTAAGGTCCGAACAAGAGCATATAATTCTTTATCATAAGTAGAATAGTTCAGACTAGGCCCACTCAATTTTTCAAAAAAGTATGCAACAGGTTTTCCATCTTGTAATAACACACCTCCTAATCCAATTCCACTAGCATCACATTCAAGCTCAAAAGTCTTATTGAAATTAGGAAGTTGGAGTAAAGGAGCATGTGTCAACTTATCTTTCAATACCGTGAAGGCTTCTTCCTGTGCGGTACCCCAAACAAAAGGTACATCCTTCTTTGTAAGCTCGTTGAGAGGTGCAGCAATGGTGCTGAAATCTCTCACAAAACGCCTATAGAAACCAGCGAGGCCAAGGAAACTCCTCACTTGTGTGACCGTTTTGGGCTGCGGCCAACTCTCAATAGCTTCAATCTTGGCTTTATCAACTTCAATTCCCTGTGGAGTAACAACATGGCCAAGAAAAGATACTCGGTCGGTGCAAAAGGTGCGCGGACTAACTTTTTTTTTCCGAGACCTACGCAGGAAAGGAAACACGAATCGGAATTGAGATTGATCTCAAGAACAAACCTAATATGAGAAGAACTCGGATTGGTGGTGGATATATGGTTACAGATTGGTGGTGGTATATGGATACAGATTGGTGGTGGTATATGGATATGGATTGGTGGTGGTATACGGATACGGATTCAGAACAGTGGCGGATAAGCAATGGTGGTAGATGGGCGATGATGATGGTGCGGCGGCGGCGTGACAACTTATGACCAGAACGCGAAACTCTAAAAGACTAGACTCTAAGACCAGCAACTTGACACGACGATGCAACCGCAAATTCAACAAAGCAAAAACCCTAAAAAGATTATGCAAAGGCTCAGATTGGTTGGGATATGATGAACTAACCCTAACTTTTTTTGTGGCTTTTTCGTGGACTGTAGGTATGAAGAACAGACTCAATCTAATCTACGAAAAACTGTAAAATCTCACCGAGCAACCTGGAAATCTGATACCACTTGATAGAGGCAAAGGTGTCCCGATGTTTCGATGAGATGGTGGCTATCGTTTTCTGTGGGAGTCGACCTTGACGATCCGACTACGAACGTGCGAGACGTCGCGCCTTAGCAATCGCTAAACCAACTTCCGAGGGGTTATTGACCACGCCGGAGCACGATCAACCTGACCACGAGGGCCTGTTTCCTGCGAGCAAACGAAGAACAAGCAAGAAACTGAGATTGCAATCTGGATATTGCGAATATAAGATGAAAGCTTTATTGATCAAGGTGGGGTTCTGTGACGTCTTGGTCTGGTCGTTGGACACAAACGAAGTACGAGAAGTTGCAGCTATGGCGAACTTTTAATCTAAACAAAACCCAAAGTCTAAACGACGCCCTAAGGGCTGTATATATGGAGGAAGAGAGGGGAATTTCGTGGCCCTTGAGGGTGGGGTCCGAAACCAACCCTAACTCTTGTTTCCCCACACATACGGACTCTAAAAATAGCCTATACTTAAGTATTTCGAAATTACATGGGCCTGGCCCATTAATAAGGTGACGCAACACCTAGAATAGCCTATGGTCGAATATTATGAAGTGGCATCTTGTATATTTCGTCCATGGCTTCATGCACTCCTTATGGCGGCTTCAAAGTCCTGAAATCATCACTTGTAACTCCGTTCTTGATCCCCTTGCGCATGCCATCAACTCCATGCGTGTTCTTGCTCCAATGTTCATCCTTCTCCAAGCTAGGCCCTTCATTTGAAAGCAAAACAAATGTATCCAATTTAGGCAGCATCATAATCTCATGAACATTAGAATCATTACCAAGAAACTAAAGTACCTGGTAATTTAATTGGCGTGCGCGAGCTCTAGTAATTGGTCCAGTATATGTAACAGCAGGGGCTGTGGGTGTAACAATGGTATTGATGTCCTCATCAACTTCATATAGACACGATGTAAAACTATAAAGTTAAACCATAGATGCGATGATATATTGGAAACAAACAGTTACAATTGTAATGATAGTAGACAACACTATAGCAGTTAGTTATAAAATTTATTACATATACAGATAAATAAGAAATTCTTGTGTCTAGAATATAACTATTCGGTAATAGAAACTTAAGAAGGTATGCTCGATAGTAAAATAAAATGCTACATGAAGATTGCAGTGTGTATCTCACTTGTTCTTCGCTGGCTTGCACCTCTATAATACAATCTGGATCAAATATAGCACACACAAATCGGAAGGTGTAACTGTATGGTGTATCTCTCTTGTCAGCTATGCTTCAGGTCGAGGGCCTGGTAGAAGAAAAAAGAGGTGGATTCAATATGATGTTTGATGGTTCTCAAATGCAGTGGAAGGTAAAACTGAGCGAATGGGAGAAGTGAAAACTCAGTTAATACTACTATACACATTGGATAAATTTAGTTCGGATCCAAATTTCATGATGGCACTTGAGTTGATACTACAGAACACAGAAAAGTGTATTAGTTGGCAAGTTTATGGGAAGCATCAAAACTAATTGTTGGCTATAGAGAAACACACACGCAGACAACATCAATTCATTCAAAAAATTGATATTAATATACTGATGTAAGATAAAGGTTACAAATACAATTTGATTGAGAACTACATCAACATTGGCAGACATATAATTCACAAATCACCAAATAGAATGTCCCATTATCATGCAAAAACATACAACTTCATAACAGAAAGACTACTCTCTTAGACAACAGATTACCATACCGGGCACGAGACTCAAACTTTACCCTCTTCAGATCTTACTATCAGCGCCAAAACATATCTTGTTGTGAGTTTATGACGCATCCTCCATGGATCATTTTCAATGACAAATAGTGACATGTGGGGGGTCTTTAAGAGCGGTACATGAGATGGTCAGTGAACAAATAGACAAACATCTTGTCAATCTACATAAAAGATAATCTGCACAGACAAACAGACCTGGAACCATCCTAGATTTTGATCAAATGCCTTGTCTACAACGATTCAAAAGAACATCAATAAATTGGAAGCATAGGGTTTAAATTTGAGTTGGGCAGCATAAGACATTGTGGTACTTGTTGGAAACCAAAAGATAAAGATAATTGAATTTCTAAAGGAAGTACATACCAAAAAATTTCCCAATAAAATGAACTGGACATATCAAAATGAATTGTTGCGACATAAGTAGTTCAGGGGATGTAGAGCTATAAAACTAGGAGGGGGAAGCACAAAGAGAGGGAAGGTGCAAATCAGAGGCAAACAAGCATGCGTGCGTGCAAGGTGAAGATGGCAGTGCATATATGTAGTGTAGTTAAATGCAAACATGATGGACTGAGTTCCACATTTGCAGGTAACTGAGGGCGGGCTACTCAGAGGCGATGAATGTTGCGGTGCCATTTCACATGCATTTGTAACTTGAGGAGCATTTGTTGTATAGGAACAGACGTGAGTGGAAACAATAAGGGCCGCCGCAGTCTCTTAAAGTCGAAATAAAACCGCCAAGTCGCATTCCCTTCAAAAAAAGGCCGCTGTAGGGAAGATGAACCAATATGTGAGTTTAGTGTTCTCTTGGAGGTGAAATGGCTTGTGGCGGCGGCTGCCCGTGAGAGCATCAATCGTGCGTGGCTGCAGTAGGGTTAGAGTTCGCTTGGGAATTTAGGCTGAACTATTTGATGAAGAAATGTACTCCATGGGCTGTGCAAAGAAGCAAAGGTCATACCAAAACAAAAGGGAGCCAACTGCAGCCCACGACCAAAGCTTGTCTAGAACAACCCAAGTGAAAAACGTGATGGGGAAAGGAAGAAGTCCATCTAGGAAGGCAGCGAGCATTCCACCATACCGGCATGGTTGGCATGTGGTGGGTCCTTTGGCTGGTAACTGAATGCCAATGTGTCAGTTCTTTATTCTGGTGGGTCCCTCTTGTAAGTCTGTAACAAAACACTAATGTGGCTAGGCTGATGATGTGGATGGCTTGCATGTCAAGAGAATTAGTTTAGTGAGGATCGACTATTTAGGTATTATAGATTGCATGATGAATGGGAACCTACTATTGAAGTAAAGATTAAAGATTATGAATGTAATGCTCTATGTGATTTGGATGCTAGCGTTTCAACTATACCAAAATCTTTATGTGATGTGCTAGGCCTTACCGATATGGATGAATGTTCCCTTAATTTGCATTTAGCGGATTTCACTATTAAGAAACCATTTGGTAGAATAAATGATGTGCTTATTGTACCAATAGAAATTATGTTCCCGTTGATTTCATTGTGCTTGTTATTGGTTGCAATCGGCCTTGTCCTATAATACTTGGTAGGCCTTTCCTACGAACCATAGGTGCTATTATTGATATGAAAGAAGGTAATATAAGGTTCCAATTTCCATTAAATAAAGGGATGAAACACTTCCCTAGCAAGAGAATTAATCCACCATATGAATCTATTATGAGGGCGACCTATGGAATTAACATGAAAGATGACAATACTTGAAGCGATGCCTTACGCCTAGCTAGGGGCATAAAATAGTAGCGCTTGTTGGGAGGCAACCCAATAGTTATTTCTTTTCTTTTCTGTTTTTTGAGTGTTGACACAATTACGCTACCATTATGATTGTGTTTTTATGTTTAATTAGTGTTTGTGCCAAGTAAAGTCTTTGGGATGATTTGGTTGATAGTTGACTTGATTTTGTGAAAACAGAAACTTGTGCGCTTAGTCCAGGAATTGTTGAAAATCACTGGAACATGCTTTTGATCTGATTTTTTACACATGATTGATATAAAAATTTCCCACATTGTCCTAAGTTTTCATAATTTTTAGAGTTCAATAAGTATGATCATTATTTAGATCTTTACAAACTGCTCTGTTTCAGACAGTTTCTATTTTCGTTGCATAGTTTACTTGTTTTGATGATTCTATGGATTATATTGGGGGTATAAGTCATGGAGAAGTTGGAACAATGTAGGTGTTATACAATAATAAAGTATGAATAGGTTCATAATAGTACCTAAAGTTTATGATTTGCTTCTTATACTAACGGAGCTCACGAGGTTTCTATTGAGTTTTGTGTGGTGAAGTTTTCAAGTTTGGGTGAGATCACGATGGATGAAGAATAAGGGGAGGCAATAACCTAAGATTGGGGATTCCCAAGGCACCTCAAGGTAATATTCAAGGAAGACCCAAGCGTCTAAGCTTGGGGATGCCCAGGAGGGCATCCCCTCTTTCGTCTACAATCATTCACTGGTACCTCCCATATACGTCCAGGAAGGCATCCCCTCTTTCGTCTACAAACCATTGGTATATTCTTACTAAACCAAAATCATTCACTAGTATCATATAAGTATGTGAGTTCTTTGTGACTAATGTGAGTCCATGTATTATACACACTTTTACCTTTTCGCAATTTGCTAGCCTCTCCGGTACCGACATTGCCCTTTCTCACCTCGAGAGTTGGTGCAAACTTTGACGGTGCATCCAAACCCCGTGATATGATATGCTCTATCACACATAAGCCTCCTTATAGCTTCCTCAAAATAGCCACCATACCTACCTATCATGGCATTTCCATGGCCATTCCGAGATGTATAGCCATGCAACTTCCACCGTTCCGTTTATATTACATACATCATCATTGTCATATTGCTTTGCATGATCACATAGCTAACATAGTATTTGTGGCTGAGCCACCATTCATCATTTTTTATACATGTTTGATATGCCCATTTTGCATCATGCTTTTATATCGATTTTATTGCATATGGGCTGTTATTACACATTATGTCATAATACTTATGCCTACTCTCTCTTATTTTACAAGGTTTACATAAAGAGGGAGAATGCCGGCAGCTAGAATTCTGGGCTGGAAAAGGAGCAAATATTAGAGACTTATTCCGCACAACTCCAAAAGTCTTGAAACTCTGTGAAAGTCAGTTTTGGAATATATAAAAAATATTGCGCGAAGAAAGCACCAGAGGGGGCCACACCCTGTCCACTAGGGTGGGGGCCGCACCCTACCCCCTGGGTGCGCCCCTGCCTGATGGGTCCCATGGCAGGCCTCCGGTGTCCATCTTTGGCTATATAAAGTCTTTCGCCCTAGAAAAAAATCAGAAGGAAGCTTTCGGGACGAAGCGCCGCCGTCTCGAGGCGGAACCAATCTAGGCCTCCGGCGGAGCTGTTGTGCCAGGGAAACATCCCTCCCGGAGGGGGAAATCATCACCATCGTCATCACCATCGATCCTCTCATCGGGAGGGGGTCAATATCCATTAACATTTTCACTAGCACCATCTCATCTCAAACCCTAGTTCATCTCTTGTATCCAATCTTTGTCTCAAAACCTTAGATTGGTACCTGTGGGTTGCTAGTAGTGTTGATTACTCCTTGTAGTTGATGCTAGTTGTTTTATTTGGTTGAAGATCATATGTTCAGATCCTTTATGCATATTAATACCCTATGATTATGAACATGAATATGATTTGTGAGTAGTTACGTTTGTTCCCGAGGACATGGGAGAAGTCTTGCTATAAGTAGTCATGTGAATTTGGTATTCGTTCGATATTTTGATGAGATGTACATTGTCTTTCCTCTAGTGGTGTTATGTGAACGTCGACTAAATGACACTTCACCATTGTTTGGGCCTAGGGGAAGGCATTGGGAAGTAATAAGTATGATGGGTTGCTAGAGTGACAGAAGCTTAAACCCTAATTTATGCGTTGCTTCGTAAGGGCCTGATTTGGATCCATATGTTTCATGCTATGGTTAGGTTTACCTTAATACTTCTTTTGTAGTTGTGGATGCTTGCAATAGGGGTTAATCGTAAGTGGGATGCTTTTCCAAGGAAGGGCGGTACCCAAGCACCGGTCCACCAACATATCAAATTATCAAAGTAACGAACGCGAATCATATGAGCGTGATGAAAACTAGCTTGACGATAATTCCCATTTGTCCTCAGGAGCATTTCCTTTATATAAGAGTTTGTCCAGGCTTGTCCTTTGCTACAAAAAGGATTGGGCCACCTTGCTGCACCTTGTTTACTTTTGTTACTTGTTACCCGTTACAAATTACCTTATCACAAAACTATCTGTTACCGATAATTTCAGTGCTTGCAAAGAATACCTTACTAAAAACCGCTTGTCATTTCCTTCTGCTCCTTGTTGGGTTTGACACTCTTACTTATTGAAAGGACTATGATAGATCCCCTATACTTGTGGGCCATCAATGTTACTCTAGATCATTGCACATCCTGGTAAACTAACATAGGCATTCATATAGAGTCATATTGTTCTACTTATCGAGTTGTAAGTAAATAAAGTATGATGATCATCATTATTAGAGCATTGTCCTAGTGAGGAAATGATGATGGAGACTATGATTCCCCCACAAGTCGGGATGAGAAACCAGACAAAAAAGAGAGGCCAAAGAGCCCACAAAAAAGATAAAAAAAGAGAAGCGGCAATGCTACTATCCTTTTCCACACTTGTGCTTCAAAGTAGCACCATGTTTCTCATATAGAGAGTCTCCTGAGTTGTCACTTGCATATACTAGTGGGGATTTTTAATTATAGAACTTGGCTTGCATATACCGAGGTCTTTGTCGGTGTTAATACCGGCGGATCTCGGGTAGGGGGTCCCGAACTGTGCGTCTAAGGCGGATGGTAACAGGAGGCAGGGGACACAATGTTTACCCAGGTTCGGGCCCTCTCGATGGAGGTAATACCCTACTTCCTGCTTGATTGATCTTGATGATATGAGTATTACAAGAGTTGACCTACCACGAGATCGTAGAGGCTAAACCCTAGAAGCTAGCCTATGATTATGATTGTTCTTGTCCTACGGACTAAACCCTATGGTTTATATAGACACCGGAGGGGACTAGGATTACACAGAGTCGGTTACAAGGGAGGAGATCTACATATCCGAATTGCCAAGCTTGCCTTCCACGCAAAGGAGAGTCCCACCCGGACACGGGACGAAGTCTTCAATCTTGTATCTTCATAGTCCAACAGTCCGGCCAAAGTATATAGTCCGGCTGTCCAAGGACCCCCTAATCCTGGAATCCCTCAGTAGACCCTGAACCAGGATTCAATGATGATGAGTCCGGCGCGCAGATTGTCTTCGACATTGCAAGGCGGGTTCCTTCTCTGAATACTCCATAGAAGATTTTGAACACACGGATCGTGTCCGGCTCTGCAAAACAAATTCCACATACCACCGTAGAGAGTATAGTATTCCACAAATCCAATCTGCTGACAACTTTTTATAACGTGATGTCCTGCCGTGGCCCGGTCATTATGAACCGTTTTCCCTGCCTGCCATTGCAAGTGTTGCGAGGCGGTTTTATCGCACGTCTTTGCCGAAGTAGAGATCATGTTCCCTTTATCACGGGATTCTAATCAATACGGGTGTGGGTAACCAATCGTGCTTGTTAGTATGACTCCTCGATTTTAGGCAAGTTCCAAACGGCCACACGGAGGACGCTTGATATTCGCCCTCTTTATAAAGGGGCCAAGGCCTGTCCTTTTCTTCTCACGCTCAATCCTTCCCTTCCCCCACCCCGAGTTCCAACACCCAAGGCTCAGGCTAAGCGCTTTGGACCTTCAACCATGTCCGGATCCAACCTTCAAGGCCGGTGGATGGCTTCCTCTATCACAGAGGAGGACATCAAGAAGCTAAGGGAAGCCAGGTATCTGACCGCCGAAATCTCGCATAGGCTGCCTGCTCAAGGGCAGGTCATCCCCACTCCCGAACCCAACGAGAGTATCGTATTTGTTTCCCACTTCCTCTGAGGGCTAGGCTTTAGTCTTGATCCCTTTGTTAGAGGGCTTATGTTCTATTACGGGCTCGATTTCCACGATCTAGCCCCAGATTCTATCCTTCACATCTCGTCGTTTATCATCGTGTGTGAGGCCTTCCTCCACATCACCCCACACTTCGGCTTGTGGCTCAAGACCTTCAATGTGAAGCTGAAGATGATCAATGGGCGACACGCAGAATGCGGAGGTGCCATAATAAGAAAAGACGCCGATGCTCCATGGCCAAAGGGTTCCTTCCTGGAGGTGTCCAACTTATGGCAACGGGAGTGGTTTTACATCACAGCTCCCCGAAGTACTAAATGGGTAGCTGTCCCCGCCTTCCGTTCGGGCCCCCCGCCGCAACTGGCGTCATGGGTCAACAAGGGGCTAGACTAGGGGCCAGTTAATGACGTACCGACATTGCAGAGTCGTATCCGAGATCTCCTCAAGAGAGATGTCAGCCTTTTCAAGGTAATGCAAGTCATGCTAGTTCGTCGGGTCCTTCCATGCCAACGTCGATCTCTCCGTATGTGGGAGTTCAACCCTGAAGGACCACGAACTATTCAGCAGTTCTTCGGCATGACGCTCGAAGAGATGTATGGATTGTTCTTCGGATCACGAATAAAGTGTCCGAACACCACCGAGGACGCGGGTCTCAACTGCAACCGTCCAGATACCCAGGTGTGTAATTCTGCGGCCGAACATGCTGTTTTTTATTTGTTACAACATCATTCTGAAAAAATCAATCCTGGCCAGGACTGGATAAGAAAGGCGAAGATGATCAGGTGTTCGGCCCCCCTCCCCGAAGGCTCACCGGATCCTGTACTAGCCAGGATGCTTGAGCACGTACTTTATCAAGTGCCATCAAGGGAAGATAAATGGAGGAATAAAGAAGCCGAAAGCGGGCCTCACGCATCACACATCCAAATCGGGGGAATTAATGTCTCCGCGAAGGAGGCTAATTGGGGAGAAGAATCTAGAATCCCCTCTCCCCAAGGAAGGAAAAGGACCGCCTCTAAAGACTTGGAAGCAAAGGTTTCCAAACGAGGGAAAAAACCTTTGCCAGGGGACCCTGCCCCGGAGGGCGTCCTTACCGCACAGTGCCCGCGAGGGGGCCAGCCCTCCACCCAGCTATAAGTGAATCAAGAGTACTTTTGGTAAATATATCCTGCTTTATCTCCGGGGACAATAACCGAGACATACTTCTTGCAGGCCGAATCGTAGACCTTCTCAACAGAGTTCGTCTTCAGGGGATCTTCTTACGAAGATGATGGAGAGCGAAACGCCTCCCCCTGACTCCCCGCCTCCTGGGGCGGACGACCCTGAGGTGTCATCACGGAGGATTTCTCCAGATCCGCCAAGGCCAGAAGGTAACCCTTCGTCCACCCGGAGTCCGGAGTATTCGGCTCCTAAGGGGAGCAACAAAAAGAGTCTGGGACTGTCCGGTGTGCAACCAGACGTACTAATGGGTCTTTTTGAGCAAGCGGCTATCTCAGAGGAGCATTGTACTTTAATGAGTACGGTGGTTGAGAGGATCTCATCCGCCACAAGTGGGTTGCATGAAGCTTTTACGAGCCTGCTAAGAGGCTTTGAGGTACACAAAGTAATATATAATTTTTTTGACGGTACCACACATGCTGGGTGTGCTCTATACAGATAGTAGCCCCTGAGACTTTGGTTGCTGTCAAGAGGAAGAAAACAGAGGATCATAGTCCCAGGTAATAGTCACGTTGCTTTCATGTGCAGGCGGCTGACGGTCCGGTGGCTGGTCGGACTGCTGAGTTTGCCGGATTGAGCCGGCAACTTGATGTGGCAGATGCCGACATTGCGCTTGTGAACAAGCCGCTTGACGAGGCACGGGGTATGTATTTTCAGGTGGTCAACAAATATTAAGAGGAGCATGATACTAGTATCTATAATATGTTGTGACTGCAGATGGAGCTCCCGCCGTGGAGACCCTTCGGGCGGAACTTGCCCGAGCCAAGGAACAAGCCAGGAGGAGTGATGCGGCCGCCCTAAAGGCGGCCGAAGACTTAAGATCCAAACAGGCTGCGCATCGCAAGAGCAAAGATAAAATAGCCAAGATGGCTATTGAGCTGAAGGATGCCGCCGCCCGGTATGAGCTTCTTGAAAAGGAAGCCAAGCAAAAATGGTGGACCTGAAGAAAGCCATGGTAGCAGCCAAGGAAACCCGCTCTAAAATCAGAGCGGCGAAGGAGGAGCTTCGTCAAGCCGGATATATCACGACTGGGAAGCCCTTTTTGTTGCAGACCAAGTTTGGAGATCCGAAGTATGCCCCTCTAGATCAATTATGGAGTGCTGCAGACGCGTACATGGACTTGGCAACGAGTGCTGCTGATGCAACTGAGTTTTTCAAAGATCAAAAAGATCACGAAGTGGAGAAGTTGTTCTGGTCGCAGTTCAGTGCTCCAACGCGTCCACTGCTGTTAAATGAGCAAATGGCCGAGTGGGCTGAGGTCCATAGGTTGTTCGAGAATGACATGAGGTCTGTCGTGGATTGTCTTTGGACGGGAGGACCAATGCCAAATAGTTATTTTAGTTTGGTGCAACGATTCCTTGGTGCTGTGCCGCATATCGACGCTGTAAAGAGGTCAGCATGCATAGAGGGTGAGCGGATGGCTTTTGCCCGTGTCAAGACATACTGGGCAGAGATGGATGCCACCGCTATTACAACCCGGGGTCCGGCCGTAGGCCAGGTCTCGGCCGAGAACTATTTTGAAGAAGTTCTAGAAGGCGCTCGTTTAATAGAGGCTCAGTGCTCGAAGAGTATCATGTTCGAGTGACATGTATCCCAATTGTAAAAACAATGCTATTTGGATTATAAAGGCTGTGTTTATACTTTTGCCTGAAAGTATTATGATGCCTCCTGTGCGGCCGTTTATGTATGTATATAACCTAAAAGTTTGCAGTCGTCGGCTTCAGCCGCCACGCATATAATGCGGGGGTGTTTGGAAAAGCGAGTATTCACACTTGATCCAACATCTTGGTCCATTAAGGAGGTGTTAGCGCGGCGAACAAGGCAATCGGACTATATTGCTTTAACACTTTCACTTAGCCATAAGAGTTTGACGGTGGGGCTACTATATAGCCCCTGGTACTTCCGCGCTTATCCGAATACGGTGCGCGTACATACGTGCTCGGGAAACCGGTCCTTCGTTAATGCAGAGGAATCGTGAAGATTCCGCTGAGTCCTCGAGTGGTTGACCAGTCTCGCGCTTTATCATGACAGCCAATTTTCGGCTTTCTCTACTGAGGTGCTCATCCAGATGAACCAGGGCACAATCGCAGTAGTTCTCCCGGTGCCACCTTAGCCGATAGAGCGGAACGTAAGGTAGCAAAACACGGGAGCCGGGCAAACCCAACTATTGACCAAAGACATGATTCGGAGCTGATGCATATAAGGCCAAACTCGCGATGCCGAACACTCCTTAAGGTATTCAGTCTTTACAACGTATACTGGGCTGAGTAACGCCCTCGATAATAAGCCCTAAATTTCCAGGTGAGTGTCTGACGTGACGAAATGTCAAAAACGCCAGCATCCCTCTTGGTTGTGTTGAGTATCCGGAGGGTGTGAAGCAACAAGAGACAGTAAAAAAGGTTTACACAGGGTCTTAATCTAAAAAGAAACCTTTGAACAGGGCCCTGCTACACGTCTGCGCCTGTGTCTCCGTTGTGCCGTATCCTGGAAGGGTGTAGCACGATGATCATCTGTAAAAGAGAAAAACCCGGGTGAACGTTTTCGTGTGAAAAATTGGTTATTCTTAATAAACCATTAAAATTCAATCTAAATAAGGTCAAGCCGAACTGTAGGCCTTTTTACATGCCGGAAGCCCCTAGCGCCACCAATGGGGGTATATCTATCGACCCAATCTCAGGTTTATCTGAGCTGTTACAGCTAGGGGAGCGCCAGACTCGTCTAGCCGTGTCCGCGGTCTTGACGGCTGATCATTTATTCTGGTTGTAGAGGCCATTTAGTGTTCGGCTGCTAAAGCCGCCGCACATTCTTCCGCACGCAAGGAACGCTCTGTGTTTCCGCTAACTATGATGATGCCACGTGGACCGGGCATCTTAAGCTTAAGATAAGCGTAATGCGGTATTGCATTAAAACGAGCGAAGGCCGTTCTTTCGAGTAGTGCTTGATAGCCGCTTCGGAATGGAGCGATGTCGAAGGTTAACTTTTCACTTCGAAAGTTTTCAGGAGAACCAAATACAACCTCTAGTACTAGAGAGCCCGTGGAGCGGGCCTCTGGGCCTGGTATTACTCCTTTAAAGGTAGTTTTGCTTCGGCTGATTCTTGTCGGGTCTATCCCCATTTTGTGGACTGTGTCCTGATATATCAGATTAACACTACTGTCGCCGTCCATGAGGACTCGAGTGAGATGGTATCCATCAATTATTAGGTCTAGTACCAAGGCAGCCGATCCTCCGTGCCGGACACTAGTCGGGTGATCCCTGCGATCAGAAGTGATCGGGTAGGCCGACCAGAGGTTGAACTTGGGGGTGACGGGCTCCACGGCGCATACGTCTCAGAGTGCGTGTTTGCTCCTCCTCTTCGTTACGTGAATCATGTTCACCATTTTGACCTCTGGTGGGAATTTTTTCTGTCCCCCAGTGTTTAGCTGGCGAGGCTCATCCTCGTCTTCACTTGGTGTCTCCCCCCTTGTGTTCAGCATTTAGCTTGCCGGCCTGCTTGAAGACCCATCATTCTCTGTTGGTGTGATTTGCAGGTTTGTTGGAGGTGCCATGAATCTGACATAATCTGTCTAGAATCTTGTTTAGGCTGGACGGTGCATCTCTGCTACCTTTGAATGCCTTTTTCCGTTGAACGGGTCGAGAGCACCTGAATCTGGCGTTTACCGCCGTGTTGTCTGGGCTGTCTTCATTGTTTCGACGCTTTCTTTTATTGCGTCATGGTTTTCCATTGTCATCCTTGACTTCGGATGTGCCTGGGTCGCTGGTGCCGCTACGGGCCAGCCAACTATCTTCGCCTGCGCAAAAGCGGGTCATCAGGCTTGTTAGGGCTGCCATGGTCCTCGGTTTTTCCTGGCATAGGTCTCTGCCGAGCCATTCGTCCCGGACACTGTGTTTGAAAGCCGCTAAGGCTTCGACGTCTGGGCAGTCGACAATTTGATTCTTCTTAGTGAGGAATCTGTTCGAAAGCTTTCAGGCTGACTTTCCGGGCTGTTGAATTATGTGACTTAAATCGTCTGCATCTGGAGGTCGGACATAGGTCCCTTGAAAATTAGCCCTAAAAGTATCCTCAAGCTCTTCCCAACTTCCAATTGAGTTTTCAGGGAGGCTCTTCAGCCAGTGCCGAGCTGGTCCTTTCAACTTGAGGGGCAAGTATTTGATGGAGTGGAGATCATCTATGCGAGCCATGTGGATATGGAGGATAAAGTCCTCGATCCACACCCCAGGGTATGTCATTCCGTCGTATGCCTCTATGTTCACGGGTTTGAATCCCTTGGGAAATTCATGATCCAGCACCTCATCGGTGAAGCATGGGGGGTGTGCGACACCCCTGTATTTGGATATGTCATGGCGTTCTGACAGTTGTAGTGTTTGATTATGTGCTGGAGCGCGCTTTCTAGATCCGTAGATGGACCTGGTCAGACCGGCTTTTTGGTGCAAGTCCTCACGTAAATCGTGTACTGACTTATGTTCGACATCGTTAGCTGCCCTATCGCGGCCACGGGGTGGTCGGTCCGGCTGATCGGCCGTTTTATTTTTCGGCTATGTAGGCTCTAAAGCCTCATCATCGAATTCAGGCAGCAACTTGCGCTTTGGGTAGCTCTTTGTGTGGCAACTGCCACCATACTTTTCTTCAGTGTCGAGCACTTTGTTCCATCTACCGTTGAGTGTATTTTGCGCGGCTTTAAGCCTTTGCTTTTGCTTCTTTAGACTCCTCGCGGTGGCAACAAGCCTTCTATGGATGTTCTCTTGCTCCAAGTGCCTTTCTGGGATGATGTGTGCATCGTCGTCCGGACTGTTCTCCTCTCCGGAGATAGGTTGGTGAGCTTTACCCTCGACGTCGCCGTGATCGGACAATGGCTCCGTACTATGTTTGCCGTCCGCTGGTTCATCCTACTCTATCGCTGGGTCCATGTGGTCGTCGTTTGCTTTGGAGTTGACCGGGGTATTATTCTTTCTTGCGCTGTTATCGCTGTTCTTACCGAGGTGGGATTTGGAGCGGCACCTACGTCGTCGCTTTGGTTGCTTCTCGAGGGGATTACCCTCCGCTGCATCCTTCTGTTCCTCATCATTGTTTTCTTTGGGTGTATCCACCATGTATATATCGTGTGATGAAGTTGCTGTCCAGCGACCTGTGGGCGGTGGTTCCTTTTCCTCTCCTGCATCGTCGTCCATACCATCGATGTCTTCGGAGTCGAAATTAAGCATGTCGGTTAAATCGTCGAAAGTGGCTATTAAGTGGGTGGTGGGTGGGGAACGAATTTCTTCGTCGTCCGCTTCACACTAAAGCCGGACATAGTTCAGCCAAGGTTCTCCTAACAAGGAGAGAGACCTAAATGAATTTAGCGCGTCGCCCAAGGGCGAGTGCTGAAAATATCTGTGGAGGTATACTCCATGATCGGTGCCCAATCAGATTCAATAGGCACGGACGCAGGCGGTTCAGGGCCCATGACGGGGACGAATCCAAGGTGCTGGCAACACAGGTATCATAGCAGGTGAAGTCAGTATTCGGCTCTATCGCCGCTGAGTGTGCGGCCTCCGTGGCGGGGTCCATCCACCCGTCCTCGGACGACACGATCTGCTCTGGATTAAGGGCCGGAGTAGCCACAGGTGTGATCTCCTGAACACCGTCCGGCGACAGAGCTAAGTCATGCTCGTCGTGACTGTGTGGCGCACCTGACACGGGCTCGAATCCGTCGAAGATCAAGTCTCCACGGATGTCGGCAGTATAGTTTATGTTTCCGAACCTGACCTGAGGGACAGGGGCGTAGCTCTCGATCTGCTCCAGATGGCCAAGCGAGTTGGCCCGCAGTACGAAGCCACCGAATAATGAGATCTGTCCAGGGAGAAAAACCTCACCCTGGATCGCATCGTTGCCGATGATCGAAGGAGCCATCAAGCCTTATGGTGACGAGACAGTGGAACTCTGAATGAAAGCACCAATGTCAGTGTCAAAACTGGCGGATCTCGGGTATGGGGTCCCGAACTGTGCGTCTAAGGCGGATGGTAACAGGAGGCGGGGGACACAATGTTTACCCAGGTTCGGGCCCTCTCGATGGGGGTAATACCCTACTTCCTGCTTGATTGATCTTGATGATATGAGTATTACAAGAGTTGATCTACCACGAGATCGTAGTGGCTAAACCCTAGAAGCTTGCCTATGATTATGATTGTTCTTGTCCTATGTACTAAACCCTCCGGTTTATATAGACACCGGAGGGGACTAGGGTTACACAGAGTCGGTTACAAGGGAGGAGATCTACATATCCGAATTGCCAAGCTTTCCTTCCACGCAAAGGAGAGTCCGACCCGAACACGGGACGAAGTCTTCAATCTTGTATCTTCATAGTCCAACAGTCCAACCAAAGTATATAGTCCGGCTGTCCGAGGACCCCCTAATCCTGGACTCCCTCAGTCTTCACGAGCAAGCAAGTTGGATGCACACCCACTTAGTTTTCAGTTTGAGCTTTCATACACTTATAGCTCTTAGTGCATCTGTTGCATGGCAATTCCTACTCCTCGCATTGATATCAATTGATGTGAATCTCCATAGCCCATTGATTTGCCGCGTCGATGCGAGACTGATGTCTACTACGGAACTTTATTCTTGTAGACTCGCGTTGGTCCTCCAAGTGCAGAGTTTTGTAGGACAGTAGCAATTTTATCTCAAGTGGATGACCTAAGGTTTATCAATCCGTGGGAGGCCTACGATGAAGATGGTCTCTCTCAAACAACCCTGCAACCAAATAACAAAGAGTCTCTTGTGTCCCCAACACACCAAATACAATGGAAAATTGTATAGGTGCACTAGTTCGGGAAGAGATGGTGATACAATTGTAGTAATGATAGTAGATATTGATTTTTGTAATAGGAACAATAAAAACAACAAGGTAGGAAGTAACACAAGTGAGCACAAACGATATTGCAATGCTTGAAAATGAGGCCTAGGGTCCGTACTTTCACTAGTGCAATCTCTCAACAATGCTAATATAATTGGATCACATAACCATCCCTCAACGTGCGATGAAGAATCACTCCAAAGTTCTTATCTAGCGGAGAACATAACAAGAAATTGTTTATAGCTATTCTTTCTGATTGGTCTATCCAAGAGTTCGTACTAAAATAACACCAAGTTATTCTTTCTGATCGGTCTATCAAGAGTTCGCACTAAAATAACACTAAGTTATTCTTTCCGATCAATCTATCAAGAGTTCGTACCAAAATAACAGCAAAGAAAATTCGGATTCATAATACTCAATCCAACATAAAGAACCTCAAAGAGTGCCCCAAGATTTCTACCAGAGAAACAAAGACGAGAACATGCATCAACCCCTTTGCATAGATTACCCCAATGTCACCTCGGGAATTCATGAGTTGAGTGCCAACACACATATCAAGTGAATCAATATGATACCCCATTGTCAGCACGGGTACTCATAGCAAGACAAACATCAAGTGTTCTCAAATCCATAAAAGTATTCAATCCGAGAAAACGAAATCTCAAAGGGAAAACTCAATTCACAACAAGATTGAGAGGGGAAAACACCATATGATCCGACTATATTAACAAAGCCCATGATACATCAAGATCGTGACATCTCAAGAACACGAGAGAGAGAGAGAGATTAAATACATAGCTACTAGTACAAACCCTCAGTCCTGAGGGTGGACTACTCCCTCCTCATCATGGTGGCCGTTCGGATGATGAAGATGGCCACCGGTGATGATTTCGCCCTCCGGCAGAGTGCCGGAACAGGGTCTAGATTGGTTTTTCGTGGATACAGAGGCTTGCAATGGTGGAACTTCTGATCTAGGGTTATTTATGATGGTTTCTCTATTTCTAGGATTTTTTTGGCATTGGTTTCACGCTAAGATGGGCCTCGAGGTGAGCACAACCCACCAGGGCAAGCCAGGCCCACCAGGCGTGCCACGATATCTTGTGCCCCGCTCCTTCACCTTCCGGTCCTTCCACGAAGCTTTGGGGGTCTCTTTTGTTCCAAAAAAATCATCAAAAAGTTTCAGCTCATTTGGAGAACTTTCATTTCTACACAAAAGCAACACCACAGTAGTTCTGCTGAAAATAGCATCAGTCCGGGTTAGTTCCATGCAAATCATACCAAAACCATATAAAATTATTGTAAACATGGCATGAATACTTCATAAATTATAGATACGTTGGAGACGTATCAGCATCCCCAAGCTTAATTCCTACTCGTCCTCGAGTAGGTAAATGATAAAAGAAATAATTTATGAAGTGTGAATGCTAGCAAAGTGCACAAGTTTGATCAATGATAATTTCAATCACTTTTCCTAGCATCATAAAAACAACTCTTTTTCATAAAAATTCTCTTGATAAAGTAGCAATTGAAAATGTAATATTTGTTGCGGAAAGCTACCTATCATATTCATCACATATTCTTTTCTTTTGTAGTATGGACATTTGGAATTTTATCTGGCTCAAAGCAATAGTCTAGTTTTGACATGAAGATTTCAATACTCAAGCATATCAGTAAGCAACCATGTATTTCAAAATATCAACACTAAAAAAAGTTATCCCTAGCCCATCATGCTCAATCATTGATCCATTCATGAAACACACTCGCATATTAGCTACATCCAATGCTCAAGTACGATCATAGTGCCCCTTAGTTGGTGCTTTATAAGAGAAGATGGAGACTCAAATAAAAATAAAAATTGCATAAAGTAAATATATAGGCCCTTCGCAGAGGGAAGTAGGGATTTGTAGAGGTGCCAGCTGAGCTCAAAGCTTAAATTGAGAGGTAAAAATATTTTGGGAGGCATACTTTTCCCGTCAACGAAAACGATCGATTAGTTCCCAATACTTTCCATGCTTGATATAGCATAGGCGGTTCCCAAATAGAAAATAAATTTTATTCCTTTTCCACCATTCTTTCACATTCCACGGCTAGCCATATCCACGGGTACCGTCCATACCAACACTTTCCAAGGAATTTATTATTTGACAACATAAAGTAAATTCATTTTTCATTTCAGGACTGGGCATCCCTATTACCTTTGACGTACTCTCATGCAATGACAAGTGAATAAACACTCATCTTGAGAATAACACATCTAGCATGGAAAAATATCAGCCACCCCCTACCATTTCATGAGCGGTACGCGCACACAAAAAGGAAATTTATTTTGAAGATTAGAGATGGCACATACAAATTTTCTTAGAACAGCAAAAGAATACTACATATAGGTAGGTATAGTGGACTTATGTGGCAAAACTGGGTTTAAGGATTTTGTATGCACAAGTAGTGATCATACTTAGTGCAAATGAAGGATATCAAAATATTGAGAAGCATCCAACCAAGAAACAAAAAATCTCATAAGCATGCATTAAGCATACACTGAATAATGCACCACAAGTAGGATGTAATTTCATTGAATAACTATTGACTTTCGTGCTTCCATAGGGAATCACAGACCTTAACATCAATATTCTTACTAAGCCATAATTACTCACCAACATGACTCACATATCACTATCGTCATATCTCAAAACTATTACAATGAATCAAGTTTATTTTTTCCAATGATCTTCATGAAAGTTTTTACATGTTGCTTTTGATAAGCTCAAACAAATTTAAGTGAAGAACATGAGAGCATAAGTATTTCTTCAAAATTTTCAACTCTCAAAATAATCTAAGTGAAGCGTGAGAGATTTCGACAAACTACTTCAAAAATATATAAGTGAAGATCAAGCGAGTAGTTATGTAAATGGGTGGCTATTTGAGGACTCTATCTTATTTAAAAAATTCATATATAAGTATTTTATTCGAACAGAAAACAAAACGAGATAAAATGACATTCCAAGCATAGCACATCTCATATGAATAAGCAAAAACTTAGGCTCAACCGATACTAACCGATAATTGTTGACGAAGAAAGGTGGGATGCTTACCGGGGCATCTCCAAGCTTAGATGCTTGAGACTTCTTGAAATATTATCTTGGGATGTCTTGGGAATCCTCAAGCTTGATCTTTTATGTCTCCTTAATTCCTTTTATATCACGGTTTCCCTAAATCTTAAAACTTCATCCACAAAAAACTCAACAAGAACTCGTGAGATAAGTTAGTATAAATCAATGCAATAACCTTATCATTCTCTACTGTAGCAAATCACTAAAATTACTATTTAACATTGCATACTAAATGCCTCTTCATATTTAATAGTCATATCCTCAAATAGAATCATTAAACAAGAAAACATATGCAAACAATGCAACCATAATAGCAATCTGCCAAAATAGTACAGTCTGTAAAGAATGCAAGAACAATCATACTTCTGTAACTCCGAAAATTCTAAAAATTTATCACACTTTACAAAATTTACCACAACTTATTTTTCAAAAAGGTTCCACATTTTATCACATTCTGACTTTTCTAGGGATTTTTTGCAACAACGATAAACTTTTTGTTTTGAAACAACAACATGTAGACTTGCAAAATAAGCATGGCAAAGGCTATACTTGACATTTTTATTGAAATAAAAAATGCAAAATATTATTATAAATAACAGCAAGAAAATCCTAAAAAAATAAAATGATGCTCCAAGCAAAACCCATATCATGTCATGAATGAAAATATATCTCTAAGTGAGGTTACCGATAATGTTGGAGACGAAAGAGGGGATGCCTTCCGGGGTATCCCCAAGCTTAGTTGCTTGGATATTCCTTGGATATTAACTTGGGGTGCATTGGGCATCCCCAAGCTTATGGTCTTGTCACTCCTTATTCTCCTCATATCGATGTCTCACCTAAAACTTGAAAACTTCAATCACACAAAACTTAACGGAACTTTGTGAGATAGGTTAGTATGATAAAGAGCAAACCATTCACTTTGGTACTGTCAAAGAAAAGATTCATAATTGTTATCACACAATGACTATTGTACCCTATCATTTCTACAATTTATATTGAGCAATATAAGCCATAGAAACTAGAAAACAAGCAAACTATGCATTGAAAATAGAATCTATCAAAAACATAACATTCTCTAGTAATCTGTACTCCAACCGTACTTCTGCTACTCCAAAAATTCTGCAAAATTAGGACAACCTGTGAAATTTTTATACCAATCTTTTTCAAAAGGAATCACGGTTTTATCACGCTTATGTGAAAAAGAAAATTATTTTACTAGGTGCAAAAGTTTCTGTTTTTCAGCAAGATCAAATTAACTATCACCATAGACCATCCCAAAGGTCTTACTTGGCACTTTATTGAAATGAAAGCTATAAAACATGATTACTACAGTAGCTTAATCATGTGAACACACAAAAACAGTAGGGGTATATGTTGGTTTGTCTCTGAACAAGCGGTTTTCTTTAATGCCTTTTAGCTAGGCATGATGATTTCAATGATGCTCCCATAAAAGATAAGAGTTGAAACATAAAGAGAGCATCATGAATCATAACTTCCTCTCTCATAATAGTTTTTAGTAGCATCATGAATATATTCATCAATATAACCATCACATAAAGCATTCTTTTCATGATCCACAAGCATAGAAATTTTATTACTCTCCATGTAAGAAAATTTCTTCTCATTCACAATGGTGGGAGTATCATATGAAACTCGAATACTATAAATTAATTCCACATTAAAAGAGTAATGTTCAGGAAAAGGGTAATAATAACTATGACAAGTTTTATAAATATAATCATCACTACTTTTTGTAACATTAGTATCATCACAATAATCATCACAAGTAGCAACTTTATTCTCATCTAGGAGGCATGCAATCATCATAGCAAATTTGATCATTCAAAGTAGGGGGACTAAAAAGATCATCTTCATTAAACATAGCATCCTCAAGATTGGGACAAACATTAATTGCAGCAAATAAATTCTCAAACATGTCACTCTCATCAAGCATAGCATCCCCAAGCTTGTGGCTTGGCATATCATAAGCATAATCACTCTCATTATTAATATTATGAATAGCACCAACGATATAACAATAGCTATCATCATAATTTCCCAAGTTGGTGCCGAAAAGATCTCCAAGATTATAAGAAGTATCATTATCTTCCCAATCATAATTATCGCAAAAAGCAATAGGCATAACAAAATCATCAGCAATAGTGCTCTCGGACATTGTGCCATAAGACATAGAAGCAATATCATCATCAAGTGCATCATCTTCCACAATTATTTTTGATTCATTTTCGTGAGGCACAACAATAATAGGAGCAAAATTATTTGGGAGAGATACCTTTTTACCTCTATTCTTTCTTCTTTTCTTCTTCTTCATCACATCATGTGCGGGTTCAATTAATTTTTTCAAGCTTCTTATTGATGAGATTGGTTGAATAGGGAGCTCCTCCTCGTCACCTATTTCATCATGAGAGACAATAGGAGGGAAAGTGGAAATCTTTACCCTCTCATTAGTATTTGTTTTATATTCTATTGGTTTTCCCATCTTTCTATAGTTGGCAATATAAGCATTCTCATTGCAATTTACCATGCAAAACATATAGATATTTTTTAGATTAGTTTCAATGTCGTCCGTGAGAATGAATACTTCAAACCAACTATTTTTTTATGTGTCAATTCTTCACTCCTCAAAAATAAACAAAGTTCATTATAAAGTTCTAGGGTGATCAAGTTATTGCAATATCTGGACACAATTCGATCATGAAAAAGCATGCATTGGAAATTAAGATGACCATCCTTATTGCAAAGTTCACAAGTAATAGGACAAAGAGAACATAATTTTGTAGCAAATTCATCTATCACTTTGAGCAAAAAATTGGTCCTATCATGCTTATGCTTCTTACAAAATCTATCTTCCCTATAAGGCACTTCTTCACAAAGCCTTTCCACTCCACAAAAATTGACATGCTTATAAGAAACATTTTCTCATGACTAGTGCAATCATCATTAGCATTTCGGATATTCATAGAATTCATACTAACAACATTGCAATCATGCTCATCATTTATGCCGAACATTTTATTGAATTCTTCTTCTATCAACTGAGCACAATTTTCCTTTCCATCATTTTCACGAAAGACAATATAAAGATGAATAATATGATGCAACCTCAATTCCTTTTTTGGTAGTTTTCTTTTTATAAACCAAATTAGTGATAAAACAAGAAACTAAAAGATTTAGTTGCAAGATCTAAAGATATACCTTCAAGCACTCACCTCCCCGGCAACGGCGCTAGAAAAGAGCTTGATGTCTACTACGCAACTTTATTCTTCTAGACTCGTGTTGGGCCTCCGAGCGAAGAGTTTTGTATGACAGTAGCAATTTTCCCTCAAGTGGATTACCTAAGGTTTATCAATCTGTGGGAGGCGTAGGATGAAGATGGTCTCTCTCAAACAACCCTGCAACCAAATAACAAAGAGTCTCTTATGTCCCCAACACACCAAATACAATGGAAAATTGTATAGGTGCACTAGCTCAGCGAAGAGATGGTGATACAATTGTAGTAATGATAGTAGATATTGATTTTTATAATAGGAACAATAAAAAACAGCAAGGTAGCAAGTAACAAAAGTGAGCACAAAAGAGACGTGCGATGAAGAATCACTCCAAAGTTCTTATCTAGCGGAGAACATAAGAAGAAATTGTTTGTAGCTATTCTTTCCGATCGATCTATCCAAGAGTTAGTACTAAAATAACACCAAGTTATTCTTTCCGATTGATCTATCAAGAGTTCGTACTAAAATAACACAAAGTTATTCTTTCCGATCAATCTATCAAGAGTTCGTACTAAAATAACACCAAAGCAAATTCAGATTCATAATACTCAATCAAACACAAAGAACCTCAAAGAGTGCCCCAAGATTTCTACTGGAGAAGCAAAGATGAGAACGTGCATCAACCCCTATGCATAGATTACCCCAATGTCACCTCGGGAATCCACGAGTTGAGTGCCGACACACATATCAAGTGAATCAATATGATACCCATTGTCACCACGGGTATTCATAGCAAGACATACATTGAGTGTTCTCAAATCCATAAAAGTATTCAATCTGATAAAACAAAATCTCAAAGGAAAAACTCAATTCACAACAAGATAGAGAGGGGAAAACACCATATGATCCGACTATATTAACAAAGCCCGCGATACATCAAGATCGTGACATCTCAAGAACACAAGAGAGAGAGGGGGAGAGAGAGATTAAACACATAGCTACTAGTACAAACCCTCGGCCCCGAGGGTGGACTACTCCCTCCTCATCGTGGTGGCCGCCGGGATGATGAAGATGGTCACCGAAGATGATTCCCCCCTCCGGCGGAGTGCTGGAATGGGGTCTAGATTGGTTTTTCGTGGCTACAGAGGCTTGCGGCGGTGGAACTTCTGATATAGGCTTATTGCTGATGGTTTCTCTATTTATAGGATTTTTTAGCGTTAGTTTCACGCTAAGATGGGCCTCGAGGTGAGCACAACCCACTAGGGCAAGCCGGGCCCAGCAGGCGCACCCCGGTGTCTTATGCCCTACTCCTTCACCTTCTGGTCCTTCCACAAAACTTTGGGGGTCTCTTTTGTTCCAAAAAAATCGTCAAAAAGTTTCAGCTCATTTGAAGAACTTTCATTTCTGCACAAAAAACAACACCACGGTTATTCTGCTGAAAACAGCGTCAGTCTAGGTTAGTTCCATGCAAATCATACCAAAACCATATAAAATTATTGTAAACATGGCACGAATACTTCATAAATTATAGATACGTTGGAGACGTATCAGAGACCATCTTCCTTTTTGACTTCCCCTTATTGATCTTTATCACCGCATTCTATTCCACCGACAGTGCTATATCCATGGCTCACGCTCATGTATTGCGTGGGAGTTGAAAAAGCTAAAGCGCGTTAAAAAGTATGAATCAATTTCTCAGCTTGTGATCGGGGTTGTGCATGATTAGTACTTTGTGTTAGGAAGACCGAGCATGACAAGGCTATATGATTATGTAGGGATAGCGTTCTTTAGAATTTGATGTTTCCACTCATTAATATTGAGCATGTCCCTAAAATAAACTTTAGAAAACATTACTCATCTTAATTGACACATCATTAATCACCAAAAAAACAAATGAGTACCTAAGTGCTCTCTCGATAGCATTCTAACTAACTAGATTCGAAATCATGTAGACACTTGGCCTGATTAGGCTGATGGTACCAATCATCTATCCATGTATCTACCATGTAACATGATCAAAATATATACAAGGTTATATCGTGTATCAATAAACTTCTTCAAAAGCTCCACCCTCTGGCCGCGTCACAGTTATCTAATGTGACCTTCATCTGAAGGAAATATACCCTAGAGGCAATAACAAAGTTGTTATTTATATTTACTTATATCATGATAAATGTTTATTATTCATGCTAGAAATGTATTAACCGGAAACTAGATACATGTGTGAATACATAGACAAAACACAATGTCCCTAGTATCCCTCTACTAGACTAGCTCGTTAATCAAAGATGGTTAAGTTTCCTAACCATAGACATGTGTTGTATTTTGATGAATGTGATCATATCATTAGGAGAATGATTTGATGGACAAGACCCATCCGTTAGCTTAGCATAATGATCATTAAGTTTTATTACTATTGATTTCTTCATGACTTATACATATTCCTTTGACTATGAGATTATGCAACTCCCGAATATCGGAGGAATACCTTGTGTGCTATCAAACGTCACAACGTAACTAGGTGATTATAAATATGCTCTACAGGTATCTCCGAAGGTGTTTGTTGGGTTGGCATAGATCGAGATTAGGATTTGTCACTCTGAGTATCGGAGAGGTATCTCTGGGCCCTCTGGTAATGCACATCATGATAAGCCTTGCAAGCAATGTGACTAATGAGTTAGTTGCGGGATGATGCATTATGGAATGAGTAAAGATACTTGCCATTAATGATATTGAACTAGGTATGAAGATACCAACGATCGAATCTCGGGCAAGTAGAATACCGATGACAAAGGGAATGGCGTATGTTGTCATTACGGTTTGACCAATAAAGATCTTCGTAGAATATGTGGGAACCAATATGAGCATCCAGGTTCCGCTATTGGTTATTGACCGGAGAGGTGTCTCAGTCATGTCTACATAGTTCTCCAACTCGTAGGGTCTGCAGATTAACGTTGATGACGATTCGTATTATGAGTTATGTGTTTTGGTGAGTGAAGATTGTTCGGAGTCCCGGATGAGATCACGGACATGACGAGGAGTCTCGAAATGGTCGAGAGGTAAAGATTGATATATTGGACTATAGTATTTGGACACCGAAAGTGTTTTAGAATGTATCAAGTACGTATAGGAGTATTGGGGGGGTTACCGGAACCCCCCCCCCCGGGAAGATATGGGCCATATGAGGGAGGCAAGTGTCACACCCAATATGCGACTCTATCCTAAAGAGACTCGAAGGTCCCACCAAGGATAGAGCTACATATTGACACAATTTTGCAAGGTGGATATCATTACATCAAACCATTACATAACAGTTGGGATACATACAAGGCAATAGAAATGCCACAAGAATACATCAATACATTATACATAGAATAACATCCGACTACGGATGATTCACGAACATAAACTCAAACGACATCCACCCTGCTAGCCCAGGCTGCTGACCAGGAACCTAACCCAAGATCGACGAAGAAGGACTCCAAAACATGCAAACATTGCTCTCACGTCATGATCATCGCATTACCTGTACCTGCAACTATTGGTGTAGTAATCTGTGAGCCACGAGGACTTAGCAATCCCATTACCATGGGTATCAAGACTAGCAAAGCTTAAAGGGTAGGAAAAGGTAAGTGGTGAGGTTGCAGCAGCGACTAAGCAAATGTATGGTGGCTAACTCACGAGTACAGGAGTAAGATGAGAAACTACACAAATGGTCACAACTAATAATGATCACTAAGTGATTCTAAACTACTTACGTTCAAACATAACCCAACCGTGTTCTCCTCTCGAACTTCCCCGAAAAGAGACAATCACGGTTATGCAACGCGGTTACGCAACGTGGTTGGTGTATTTTAATTGAGTTTACTTCAAATCTTCTACGACTGAATATTAACAAATTCCCATCTGCCACATAACCGCGGGCACGGCTCTTGAAAGTTTAAACCCTGTAGGGGTGTCCCAACTTAGCCCATGACAAGCTCACGATCCGCGGAGACAATCCTCCATCGCGGGACACCTGATCTGACTCGGAATCCCGGTGCACAAGACATTTGAAAAATGGTAAAAAAAACCAGCAAGACCGCCCGAATGTGCCAACAAATCCCGATAGGAGCATCACATATCTCGTTCTCAGGGCACACCGGATGAGACATCCTACGAGTAAAACCAACCCTCGAGTTTCCCCGAGGTGGCCCTGCAGTCTGCTCGATTCGGACCAACACTCAGAGGAGCACTGGCCCTGGGGGGGGGGGGTTGATTAAAAATCCACGGGGGTCGGCAAGTCCCTATGCAAGTTTTAGTTGTTATTAGTCAAATGGTAAAACCAATGTTGGGCCTTGCTGGAAGAGTTTTATTCAAAGCGAAACGTCAAGAGGGTCCCATACCCCTCATGGTGTTAGGGACGCAAAATCAAGGAACATAACACCGGTATGACAGAAACTAGGGCAGCAAGAGTGGAACAAAACACCAGGCATAAGGCCGAGCCTTCCACCCTTTACCAAGTATATAGATGCATTAATTAAATAAGAGATATTGTGATATCCCATGATATCCATGTCCCAACATGGAACAACCTGCAACTAGCAATGCTATAAGAGGGGCTGAGCAAAGCGGTAACATAGCCAAACAACGGTTTGCTAGGAAGGGTGAAAAGGTTAGAGGCTATCATGGCAATTTGGGAGGCTTGATGAACAAGTGGTAGGTAGCGTGACATAGCGATAGCATCGAGACAACTAGCATAGCAAAGATAGTAGTGAGATCCAAGGTGACAGTCATCTTGCCTGAAATCCCACTAGGAAGAAGAACGAGTCCATGAAGAAGATGAAGCCACATAGTCGAATGAATCCTCACAATCGCAACAAAACAGGAACTACCGAGAAGGAGCACAACCGGAAAGGAGCAAACAACATGGTAAACACACAACACAAAACAAGACATGAAGCTCAACCAATTATGATGCATGACAAGGCTACATGATGCTACTCATGGCAAGAGATGATGCATACAAGAACAAAACACCAAAGAAAGTTTAAATGAGGCTGTAAACAACATATAACAATTCCGGTAAGTCCCCATATGCAAATTTCGAAATTGGTTCAGATCTGATTAGAACACAATGTTGAAGTTGTTAAACATCAAGTTAAAGTGCAGCAAGATGATCTACACGGTTTTCTAGTCAAGTTACATATAAAGTTCGTTTAATTCGGAGCTATGACCTAGAAGATACGAGCAAAACAAGTTAAACATGGCAGGGGTGCACCACGTTACCCAACATGCTCGATCACTCTGGCCGGGCACACTTTTCTGGGTCAATGCCCAACCTCGGAAGATCAACACGTTGCAGCCCTACCTAGGCTCAGCAGAGAAGTCCCCGCCGGTCTACATCCTAAGCGCTCTGGGGTCTTGGGCCCATCGCCTGTTGCACTCTGGGTCGTTGCGTGCAGGGTGAATACCAGCACTGCCTCGGATGGCCAGCACTATCCGACCATGCCTCCATGCTGAACTGGACGTCTGACAAAGCTTCGGCTGATACTGCGACATCGAGGCCCATAACTAATCTCTAGTGGTGGTTAGTGCATAAAGGCCAAAGGCCAACTCAAAACAAATACCCAAACCTTTGGAGACGAGCAGAGACTCACGATAATGTGACCTGGTTTCCCCGTCTCGTGGACTTACGACAAGGGCCCAGAATACCCGGTCGTGCCTCGTGGAAAACTCGCGGGTGCTCAACGGGCCCGCCCGACTTTCACATCAACTTGTGGGTACCCCTCAGGGCGGGCCCAACTTCAACAATGGCCTCAAGTAAAGTCAAGGTAATCGTGTGTCCAAACATCAAGGGGAAAACCTGAGGAACCACCCTCGGAGGATTCCACTCGATGTAATCATCAAGGTGAATGTAAGAGGAACCACCCTCGAGGTTCACACTTGAGGGGTTGCACGACAGAGTCGTATCAAGAATGGTGAAGGAGGAACCACCCTCGTTGACCACGACCGAATAGCTACACTACAGAGATCTCATCAGGAGTGATGTATGAGGTTCCACCCTCGGCACTCGATGGTAACTCTGCAGAGTCGAGCAACAAAAGGGGCATCACGTGATGTGAGGTGTTGGGCTCTGGTCGTCGATCACATTGATCAAGTCGTCGATGATGAAGCAGGGCAACAAGGACAAGGTGGGGGTCTCTGATGGATCACTAACCAACCTATACTAAGCAGTTTAGGATAAGCAGGTAAGGTAACAATAAGTAGGTACAAAAAGCAGGCTATGCATCAGATAGGAGCAATCAATTATAGTAGCAAAATCTAATGCAAGCATGAGAGAATGGAATGGGCGATATTGGGATGATCAAAGGGGGGCTTGCCTGGTTGCTTAGATGAGAAGGAGGGGTCTTGATGACGTAGTCGATCATAGGGGCATCGGCATCTGTCATGGTTTTGTCACGGCAGATGTCCTCGTGAAAGGACTTAGTCATGGAGCCATCGCTACGGGTTAGCTTAAAGGGGTTAAACCGGACAAGGGACACGAGGGTTTTTATACTAGTTTGGCCCCTTCGATGAAGGTAAAAGCCTACTTCTAGTTGTGTTGGTATTGCTAGGGTTTCGATGACCAGGGAGCAAGTCCGCTTTGCCTGGCTCTCGAGTTGTTGTGTGTTGTCCCTAAACCGCTGCCGGGTCATCCCTTTATATACACAGGTTGACGCCCGCCGGTTTACAGAGTCCCGAGGCCGGATTATAAACGTGTCCGACTCGGTCTCTATCCTTCCTATCTTACAATACAAGTTACATGAGAAGGTCGGTTTACATCTATAGACCATAACCCGCCTTTGGGCCTTGGGCCTTTGTAAAACGCCACCATCCTTATGTCTCCATGGTCTTCTAATCTTCATAGAGTTAACCCGGCTACTCCTGGGCGGTTTACATCCAGTAGTAATATCCACAACATTAGGCCCCAGATTGATTTGAACTTGTTCATGTCAATCTTCAACACTTAGAAAAATTCCTCCTTTGCATCTTCACCTTGATCTTGTAACCGCCGTGACGTCATACTCCAGGATCATGATAAATCGCCATGACGTCACTTTATTATTTAAAAATGATACATCTCCCTTTCAGTTAATGAGCCACCGACAATCGAGGCGACCGCTCCTGTTAGGTATCCAATATTCCGGCTCCTCGATTCTCGCGCTTGTCACCTGTCCCTTTACCTTATAAATAGAACCAAGGGTCATTTTCTTTTTCCCCATTCGTCTGCTCGCTTCTTCTTCCTCCTTGCGACGCCCCTGCACCCGAGCTCCACCGCCGTCGTCGAGCTTTGCCTCTGCATCTCCGTTGGCCGCTGCATCAACTTGGTTGCATCAGAAATACGCGGCGCATCTACGCGACCTCAACCACCGTTGTAAGCCTCTCCTCTTTCCTCTGTAGATCCGTTAGGGTTCATGCGGGTTCATGTTGCTTTCCTCGTGTTCTTCGTCAAGCCGAGCTTGATCTTGATGTGTCCCGCATAGTAGATACAGAACTCCTTATCTCAGCCATTTGATCCAAACCTTAAATACATAGTAACTTGATCTGGACCTTTTGTGAACTGTTTCGGGACCAAACTTTTAAGTCTCAATATTTTCCCTTTCCTGACTTATGGTAGATCCAAAATTTCACTGCGATCTTGTGAAACCTGTTTTACCTTACTTAGTCGTTCTTGCCTTAGATCTGTACCTTCTTTATCACATAGGCGGTTTACCTTTGTAAAAGTAATCTATCACATACCATTAGTCCCCTTGTAAACCGGCAATCCCTTTGTCTCCGTTATCATACTCCGGTTTAATAATATGTATATATATATATATATCTCCTTTTCCACTTATCGCTTTGTCATTCATAATTGAATCATCCTCCGGTTTACCAATTTCACATACTTGGATTCCTTTGTCCTGTTGCACCTTATGCATAACTATGAATGAATTGTAAACCGGCATTTCTTTCCAGCTTTTCACTTGCAATGGCCAAGCAGTTTTATTCCTGCAACTAGGCTCCCTCCCGGGTTATAGAGGAGCAACTGAATGGAATGGTCATGATCGGCACTTTACCAAAGAAGAATGAGATCCGGTGGCGAGTTCCTGGGCCGGAAAATCCTCCCGCCCCTAAGCAGGGTGAGGTAGTGGTGTTTGTTGATCACATAGGCCGTGGTTTCAAACCGCTCGGATCAAAGTTTTTCTGGGATGTGCTTGCCAGCTTTCAACTCCACCCTCAAGATATTGGACCCAACTCGGTATCCAATATATGCAACTTTCAAGTTTTCTGTGAAGTGTACCTACAAGAAGAGCCAACTGTTGAGTTGTTCCAAGATTTCTTCCATCTGAACCGTACTGAGTTTGTAGATGGACCCAATACTGAACTCGGCGGCGTCTCGATTCAGAAAAGAAAAGAGGTTGAATTCCCTCATGCCAAGCTGCACAGTCACCCCAAAGAATGGAACCAAACTTGGTTCTACTGTAGAGACACCTCCCCTGAAGATGAGAACCCTCTTCCGGGTTACCGTGCCCACCGGCTTGCCAATACTCATCCACTTCCACAACGATTAAGTGCCCAGGAATGGGCTGCGTACGCACCTCTACTCGCCAAGCTGAGAGCCTTCTTGGCCAATGGTTTAACAGGTGTATACTTCGTCCATTGCTGGATATCCTGGAGTATCTTGCCGGTAAGTCGCCTCTCTGGCTTAATGTGCGAGTATACTGGTGAAGTAGAAGACTCCCAACGTCAAATCAATATTTAGCTAACAGATGAAGAAGTCACTGAGGCTGTCAAGAAAATATTGAACGAATCGGAAGTTGTTTGTCGCCAAACCGGATTAAACCCCTTTTACACGCAAAACAAACCGCCTGCTGTAAGTATTGTTCTTCCACTTTACATTTGATATCTTTAGACTGTACAATCTTTGAATACCATATGCTTATTTTTAAACAGGGCGATGATCCGTTCTGGAAGAAGAAACCTCAAGAAAAAGCGGCAACGCCTTCCCGTCCTAAAACAGAAGTCGTCAAGAAAACCACAAAGAGGAAAGCACCTGAACGCATCAGCATGGAACTGGATGATGACCCGGATGAACCGGAAGTTGAGGTAAACTTGATTCACTTGGTTCACTTTTCATGCATCTCATTGACAATGATACTTATCAGGAGGACGTTGAGGGCAGCCAAGCTGACGATGCAGAGGTAATTATCCTTTCCTCCGGTTCAGACTCTCTGCCAACACAAAAAATCCGTCAAGCGGTCCGGAAAGTAAGCTTTTCTCATCCTCTTGCTCACTTCGACCCAACATTTATTTTGAAGAAACAGCAGCACGAGGCTCGCCGCACAACCCGGCATAGCAGCCAAAAGGTCACTTCGACCGGTTTACCGGACACCCCGGTTCGAAAATGCCGATCTGAGGTCTCACCCACTTCTGACACTTCTTATCCCAAGGCAGGTTATTTCTAACAACCTCTTAATCCGTCCGATTTGAATTATTAGGTGACACCTCCTTCATCCTCTGGCGAGTCAACAGCGACCCAACTCCCTCCTCTCAAAACCGTAGCTGGGTAAGTACTTCACCCCCTTCTTTTGATGTTTCATACTTTATATGCTATGCTAACCTTTGCATCTTGTTCTGTTTAGAGCCAAAGCCAGACCCAGTAAAAAGGCTCGGGTGAATAATCCACCCGAAGACCAGGTGGTTATTGAACCGGAGCAAACTGCTGAACCGGAGGGTCCAAATACTGAAGCCACATTTTATGAACCACCCCCTCAAGATCATAACACTGATGAACAAGAAGAGGCTGATACTGCTGTGCCAGATGATGAACCGGCCAATCCAATCCGGACTTGTGACAGACCTTCTAGTCCAGTGAGAACTGCTGACACTCCATCAACTCTAGAAAAGGCTGCTGGAGACAAAGAAGGCGAGGTTATCATTACTGGTATTGGTCACACCTCTCCTGGCCATCCTGTTATTTTGGCAAAACATAGTGCCAAGGAAGAGCGTGCTGCTATGGAGAAAGGCAAATGGAGCACTGATTTATCCAGCTATGCCCAACTTAGTGCTCAAGAACTCCACTCTAGTTTCCTAAACCGTCTGCAGTCAAACCGTGATTATGAAGCCGGTCTGGTGAATCTTATGAAGGAGCGCTATGAGGTATTTTCATCACTTTTCCTTTCGTAAATCCAATTGGTAAATATCAACTCAAGTAGCCCCCAAGGGCCGGTTTATGATGGCAATCATAAATCGGGACTTTGTAATATCTCAATCCTTGCATACTTTATCATCCATATGTCAGGTGATCCTTGGAAATAATCCGGTACTTTATCATTGTATTCCTGTAGTTTTCATCGGTGTAGCCCCCAAGGGCCGGTTTATCTTTCCAAGGTAAACCAGATCGTGAATCAATGCTTCAACTTTGAACAGATGTACATTAGCCACAAGTGTCAAGGATAATGCATGCATTGTACTTGAGACTTGCAAAAATTTCTGATAATAGAACCAATAGGCATTAGCCCCCAAGTACAAAGTGCATAACTTGTTGTACGCTTGGTACTTCAAATATGCATATCTCATTGATGACTTATCTTGCTCTTGTAGGCTGAACTGAGTAAGAAGGATGCTCAAACCGCTGACCTTCAGGAGAATATTAAATCTCAGCAAGCAGAGGCTTCCAAGGCCAAGGAAGAGCTAACAAATGCCTTAGCAGCCATGGAGAAGCTGAAAGAAACCTTTAACAAAGAGTGTGCAGACTGGGAGACCGAAAAGACCAGTTTAACAAAGAAGGCCGAAGACGCAGAAGCAGCCCTGAAGCCGGTGGTTGAAGAACTGACCGGCCTAAAGCGGTAGATTAATGCTATGACTTCTGGTGTGTTTGGTGAGTACCCTCTCATGAAGTTTGTCTAATGCATAATATGTTATCAATGCCCGGTTTACTGATGTTTTACCATGACAGGGACCCGTATTACCCATCTGGGCTCCGAGATGCGGATGAAGCTTAAAGCGGCCTATACTTTAATAGAACAACTATATTCTGGATCCCTGCGGGCGATTTGCATGGCAGGTTATAACAAGCATCCTCCAACACTGATAAAAGAAACCCTCGAAAAGCTGGCCATGTTGCCTGCCCGGTAAGATGAACTGAAGAGATCAGTAGCAAGATCAGGTGCACTGACCGCGCTAATCCGGGCCAAGGCGTGGATTCCAGATCTGGAACCGGCAGATATCATCAAAGGCTATCCTGGCATGAAGGAGGACGGTTCAGATTTCAATAATGACGATATCCGAAGGCTGACAAAGGAGATGCGGCCTATAGCAAGCAAATTGGTGGATGACACAGATCTATCCCATTTTCAACCGGTTTACGATGCTGAAGGGAAAAGACAGCCCGCACTGATTCATAATGTAGAAGAGCTTGTTCCGCCAATCCGTGAGCATACCTACGCTCCTGACATTGACCCTTCCAACCTTATTCATTATGGCTCCAACCTTATTCAGCCGCAAGATCAGGTGAACGACTGATTTCCAGCGACTGGGTAGGGAGGAGGAGAATGCGACCGCTCAAGATGACCCTCAATCTTCAAGCCGTCCGGATGAGGAATCATAAACTGGTAGCTGGTTTACCAGTTGCAGTCAGCCACTCCTATGAAAACAATTATTCAATTTGGGCTTGTTCAAAGCGCCTTGTAATAGGATAGCGTGAACACTTTATCTATCATGCCATCGAGCATGTTTATTTTGCTTGGTACTGAGAACTTTGCCATGCCTTTGGGAGCTATTATATGCATAGTCCATTATGGCTGTTGTTCCTGCATATAAAAACTTGAAAGTATCCTAGTGGTTTACCACTGGACGGGTCATGATGCCCAAAAAATATATACATAACTTGGATATAGAACCAAGATTGTAATAACCAGATATATAAAATAGATGATACCTGTGATATACCTTTCTTGGCTGACCAACTGTTGGTATAGTAAGGGTGAAAACACCAATCTGGAGTATTGATAACTCCTTTTCCTCTTGGCGGTTCATAGAAAAACCATACCGGGTTATGATAACCACCGGTTTGTTCGAATAATGTTGGTGACCTTGAGTCAAAACTAGACCGGAGCAACTTACTACCGGTTTAGAACTGATCATGTACTGACAACTGAGCATTGAAAGCCATGTCGAGTTGTAATAAACACCGGTTTATCAGAAAATATTCATAAATCCCTTATCAAAATTTGTGTAGAAACAACAAATCCAAAATAAATATGCAAGGCTTTTCATGGGCTGTCAGGCCCTAAATCGAGGCTTTTAATGGGCTACCAGGCCGCTGAGTTAAACCATTTTTCAAAGCCTTTAAGATGGACCTCAATCTTTAACCAATCACCGTTTTAACTTTGACAAGTTCAGGGTCTAGGAGATTGACTTGTCAAACGTTCGATGGGTCATACCAGGTTTACCTGGACGGAGTGGCTTACTTAAAGAGGTAGGATAACTCGGGGTTTTAAGTGAATACACCTGGCTTCCAAGCCTGGCTTGATAGCCTATTACAAGGGTGCAAGCTCTTTGTTCTTTGAGAAGCAAGGAGCCCCCATGTAATATTTGAGCTATGCTCAGTGGTTACCTATGTTTGAGTTGTGCTTTATGCAACAGACTCTCTTTGGTTCCACATAATTTCCTTTTGGCTTTAAGCCTATCAAAAGGTGTGGCTATGGTGTAAATACAACCAAGCCCCTAGTGATTTCCCTTTTTGGTCTTAAGCCGATCAAGAGGTGTAGCGATGGTTCGAATACGACCAAGCCCCCTAGTGATGTCCTTTATATCTGTGTGACTTTGTAGGCCAGGTCAATAGAACTCCGCTTTATAAGTAGAAGCCCCCGTGGAACCACACATGATGTAAAAAAGAACAGAGATCCCGCTTTAGCTAAGGCTCCGGCTCAAGTATAGTAAGGCCGAAGAAGAGCTATATTCCACGGCCGCTGGGTCTCCTCCTCTGATTTGCGTGAGTCTTTGTGCTCTCGAACATCGATGAGGTAGTATGACCCGCTGTGCAGGTTTTTGCTAACCACAAAAGGTCCTTCCCAAGGTGGGGATAACTTGTGCATATTAGTCTGATCCTGGATGAGCCGGAGCACCAGATCGCCTTCTTGAAAAGTTCTGGTCTTAACCCGGCGGCTATGATAACGTCGGAGATCTTGTTGATTAATCGCCGAACGTGCTGCTGCTAAATCACACTCCTCATCTAACAAGTCTAGTGAGTCCTGACGTGCTTTCTCATTCTCAGCTTCAACGTAAGCCGCCACACGGGGTGAGTCATGACGAATGTCACTAGGGAGAAGCGCCTCTGCTCCGTAAACCATGAAGAAAGGCGTGTAACTCGAAGATCTGTTTGGTGTGGTGTTGATACTCCATAAAATAGAAGGTAACTCCTCCACCCAACAACCCGGCGTCCACTTTAAAGGAACCATAAGCCGGGGTTTGATACCTCTCAAAATTTTTGATTTTCCCTCTCTGCTTGACCATTAGACTGGGGGTGAGCCACTGATGTTACATCAACTCGGATGTGCTCACGTTGACAAAATTCCTCCATATCTCCTTTGGACAGATTAGTACCATTATCAGTTATAATGCTATGTGGAAAACCAAACCGGAATATCACCTTTTTAATGAATTGAACCGCCGTGGTTGCATCACACTTACTGTCCGGCTCTGCCTCTACCCACTTGGTAAACTTGTCAACCGCCACCAACAGGTGGGTCTTTTTGTCCTTGGATCTCTTAAAGTGTCCAACCATATCGAGCCCCCAAGTTGCAAACGGCCAAGTGATTGGAATCATTCTCAACTCCTAAGCCAGAACATGAGCGCGGCGTGCAAATTTCTGACAACCGTCACACCTTTTTACTAAATCCTCAGCGTCAGCATGAGCCGTCAACCAGTAGAAGCTGTGACGAAAAGCCTTAGCCACCAAGGACTTTGAACCGGCATGGTGACCACAATCTCCTTCGTGGATCTCACGCAAAATCTCACAACCTTCTTGAGGAGATACACAACGCTGAATAGCCCCTATCACGTTGTAATGATGTAACTCCCCGTTGATAATGGTCATTGACTTGGACCGCAGGATTATCTGCCGAGCCAAGGTTTCATCCTCTGGTAACTCGCCCTGGTTCATGTAAGCCAGGTACGGGACTGTCCAATCCGGTATAACATGCAAAGATGCCACCAACTGGGCCTCCGGGTCAGGAATAGCCAACTCCTCCTCTCTGGGTAGCTTGACCGACGAATTATGAAGTACGTCGAGGAGGACATTAGGTGGCACCGGCTTACGCTGAGAGCCTAGACGACTTAAAGTGTCCGGCGCTTCATTCTTTCGCCGGTCTATATGGTCAACTTGATAACCTTTGAAATGACCAGCCACTATGTCAACCTCCCGTCGATATATAGCCATGAGTGGATCGTTGGAATCCCAAGTTCCTGATACCTGCTGAGCCACCAAGTCCGAATCACCGAAGCACTTAACCCGGCTTAAGTTCATCTCCTTAGCCATCCGCAGACAGTGGAGTAAGGCCTCATACTCAGCTGCATTGTTAGTACAAGGGAACATTAAGCGGAGAACATAACAAAACTTGTCACCTCGTGGGGAAGTTAATATGACTCCAGCCCCCGAGCCCTCCAATTGCCTGGACCCATCAAAGTGAATAGTCCAATAAGTGTTGTCTGGCTTTTCCTCTGGCGCCTGCAACTCGGTCCAATCATTGATGAAGTCCACGAGTGCTTGAGATTTGATCGCTGTGCGAGGTGTATATTTGAGCCCGTGAGGTCCAAGCTCAATAGCCCACTTGGCAATCCGGCCAGTCGCCTCTCTGTTTTGGATGATATCTCCCAGAGGAGCTGAACTAACCACTGTGATAGGATGACCTTGAAAATAATGTTTGAGCTTCCGGCTTGCCATGAACACTCCATACACCAACTTCTGCCAATGCGGTACCTCTGCTTCAATTCAATCAGCACCTCACTTATGTAATAAACTGGCCGTTGAACCAGATACTCCTTTCCAGCCTCCTTGCGCTCCACAACAATAGCCACACTAACAGCCCGGGCATTAGCAGCCACATATAGCAATAAGGGCTCTTTATCGACCGGAGCTGCAAGGATTGGCAGTTCAGCTAACTATCTCTTCAAATCCTCAAACGCTTTACCGGCCGCGTCGCTCCAGACAAAGTTATCCATTTTCTTTAGCATCTGATATAACAGGACAGCCTTCTCCCCAAGACGACTGACAAACCGGCTCAAAGCCGCAATCCGGCCCGCCAGACGCTGAATGTCATTGATACATGCCGGTTTAGCTAGAGAGGTGATAGCTGTGATCTTCTCCGGATTAGCGTCAATGCCCCTGTTAGACACCAGAAAACCCAAGAGCTTGCCTGCCGGAACACCAAAGACACATTTGTTCGGATTAAGCATCATCTTATAAACCCGGAGGGTTGTCAAAAGTCTCTCTCAAGTCATCTATCAATGTTTCCTCCTTCCTGGACTTCACCGCAATATTATCCACATATGCATGAACATTGCGCCCAATCTGCTTATGAAGACAATTCTGAACACAGCGCTGATAAGTCGCCTAGGCACTCTTATGCCCAAAGGGCATAGAGACATAGCAGAAGGCTCCAAAGGGAGTTATAAAAGTTGTCTTCTCCTGGTCCTTAACTGCCATTTTGATCTGATGATAACCAGAATAAGCATCCAGAAAACACAAACGGTCACAACCTGCCGTAGCATCAATAATCTGATCAATGCGAGGGAGGGCAAAGCGATCAGCTGGACAAGCCTTGTTCAAGTCTGTGTAGTCCACACACATACACCAAGTGCCGTTTTTCTTAAGAACCAGCACCGGATTAGCCAGCCACTCCTAGTGAAAGACCTCCACAATAAACCCTGCAGCCAACAGCCGGGCTACCTCCTCACCAATAACCTTACGCCTTTCTTCGTTGAAAAATTGGAGAAACTGCCTGACCGGTTTAAACTTAGGATCTATATTAAGTGTGTGCTCAGCGAGTTCCCTCGGTACACCTGGCATGTCAGAAGGCTTCCATGCGAAGATGTCCCAGTTCTCACGGATGAACTCGATGAGCGCGCCTTCCTATTTGGGATCCAGGTTAGCACTGATGCTGAACTGCTTGGATGACTCGCCAGGAACAAAATCAACCATCTTAGTGTCTGTAGCCGATTTAAACTTCAATGCCGGATCATGCTCCATAGTTGGTTTTTTCAAGGAAGTCATGTCTGCCGGATCAACATTGTCTTTATAAAACTTCAGTTCCTCTGTGGCACAAACCGACTCAGCATAAGCCGCATCACCCTCTTCACATTCCAAAGCAATCTTCCTGCTCCCATGTACTGTGATGGTCCCCTTATGACTCGGCATCTTAAGCTGTAGATAAACATAACATGGCCTCGCCATGAACTTGGCATAAGCCGGTCGTCCGAATAGGGCGTGATACGGACTCTTGATTTTCACCACCTCAAAAGTCAACGTTTCTGACCTTGAATCATGATCATCTCCAAAAGCCACATCTAGGGCTATCTTGCCCACTGCATACGCAGACTTACCAGGCACCACACCATAAAAAACGGTATTCGACAGTTTAAGATTCTTATCTGTCAATCCATACGGCGGAAGGTATCATAGTAAAGGATATTGATACTACTTCCCCCATCCATAAGCACCTTGGTGAACTTATACCCCCCAACTTGGGGTGCCACCACTAAGGCCAGATGACCCGGATTATCAACCCGAGGTGGGTGATCCTCTCGACTCCATAAAATTAGTTGTTCAGACCAGCGCAAATACTGAGGCACTACCAGTTCAACAGAGTTCACGACCCTTTTTTTAAGCTTCTGATCCCGCTTACACAAGTTAGTAGTGAGGACATGATACTGCCCACTATTCAACTGCTTCGGATTGCTCTGATAACCCGATTGCTGCTGCTGCTGATTCCCCTGATGGTTATAACCTCCCTGATTGCCCTGATTGCCTTGATTGCCGTGTCCGGTCTGATGGCCTTGGAATCCTGAACCGGAGCTGCTGCCTCCATAACCCGGCCTATGAAAACCGCCTCCTGAACCGCCGGGCGGGCCATTGTCGTACTGAAACATATTGGAATTTTTGAACTCCCGCATGATGAAACAATCCTTCCAAAGATGTGAAGCTGGTTTCTCCTTCGATCCGTGCTTTGGACAAGGTTGATTTAACAGGCGCTCCAGGTTGGGGCCTGACCCTCAGCCCCTCTGAGGCGGTTTGCCCTTATGATGCTGACCGTTATCCTGAGCATTGGTGTTAGCCACAATGTCTAGGCTATTATCTGCTTTGCGCTTACCATTATTCCCATGACCTGCCTGATTGTACTGCTGCCCCTTGGCATTGCCGTTCTTTTTCCCCTTCCCTGTTTTGTCATCCTCTGACTCAGGGTCTTTCGTACTATCTGAATCGGCATATTTCACCAAAGCAGCCATAAGGGTTGACATGTCATTGCAGTGGTGTTTGACCCTCCCTAACTTCAGTTTTAATGGCAGAAACTGGCAATTGCCCTCCAACGTCAAAACTGCTGTATCCGCGTTGATGCGGTCTGACGAATGCAGAATAGCTGAGACTCGCTTCACCCAATGGGTTGTAGACTCCCCATCCTCTTGAACACAAGCGGCTAGGTCCACAAACGACATAGGATGCTTACAAGTATCTTTAAAATTCTAGATAAACCGGTGTTTTAACTCAGCCCATGACCCGGCGGAGTTAGCCGGTAAGCTCTGTAACCAAGTACGAGTTGTCCCCTCCAACATCATGGTGAAGTACTTAGCACACACCTCTTCATCCACATCCAGCATCTCCATCGCCATCTCATAACTCTCAACCCATCACTCAGGGGGTAAATCGGCAGTGTAATTGGGCACCTTACGAGGGCCTTTAAAATCTTTGGGTAGTCGTACATTACGCAAAGCGGGGGTGAGACATGGCACCCCTAAAGAACTGAAGACCGCGCCTGGCTCCACTGGAGCGGTAGGACGAACCGGAGTAAGCTGACGAGCCGCATACTGTGCTGCCAACTCGGCTTCTCGACGTGCCCGACCATGATCCACCACATCCTACACATTAGCACCACCACCTGCCGGGTTATGCCCACGCGGCGAGTTACGGTGACGCGCACTGCTTGACACGGCCGGTTCGTCCTCAACGTGCCTGCTGTAGCTCCGACTCGAACGGGGGGTGTAATAAATCCTTTCAAGGCTGTGCGAATAAGCTTGCTGCTGGTTTAGAGCTGTTTGAAGGAGCTCTCTTGATGTAGGGTAGAACCCTAGTGGCCCGATCTTTCACGAAAGGAGCAGATTCTGCGAAGAACACAATGAACACGAAGAGGGGAACGAGGAAAAATGGGGGAAAACACAAGGGGAAACACAAGAGGAACACTCAAACTAACAAGAACAAGTCACACATGTGCTAGATCCTCGGGTACATAGAACGACACACGAATCCACGAACAACTAAGGACGATACAAAAGGGTAGCCGGTTCTTCTCCGTGAGGAGGTCTTGAATCCACAAGGGGATCTTCCCGTAAAGGGGTCTTGAATCCAAGGTGGATCTTCCCCGTAGAGGGGCCGCGGTCTCTCTCGTGGACTAGATCCGATATGGATGAGCAATGCTCTATCTCTCAATGAGCTAAACCAATGCTAACCCTAGAAAGTTGTACGGGATAGAGTATATATAGTCTAGGTGACGAAAGGGTACACGGGCCTTGGCTCAAGTGGCTGCGCGCAGGCAGGGCCGGAAGTTCCGGGCTAGGCCGGAAGTTCGGGGCGCCGGAGGTTCCGGGGAGGGTCCGGCCTAACCAGAGAGTTGGCGCGGTGGAGATGTGCTGGCATCCGGGGGCCGGAAGGTCCGGGCAGGCCGGAGGTTCCGGGCGCCGGAAGGTTCCGGGACGGGATCCGGGCTAACCCGAGAGTTGGCACGCCTGGGCTGGTCGAAGTCATCGGCGGCCGGAAGCTCCGGGTCGGCCGAAAGCTCCGGGAGCCGGAAGTTCCGGGCTCTGGACGGAAGTTACGGGCTCTCCAGAGTGTTGACGCCTGTCTCTTCTTCTACAGTCCTCAGCTCCGAGTCTTGAGCGTTGTACCTGATGACACATAGTATCTCGGACTTAGGCAGTAGCCATGTCTCACTTGAAGAGGGGGAAAACTCAAGTAGGAGTGATGTCACCTCGGATTGAATAGCACGTGCCCTAGCCCTTGTCATTGGTCCACTTGGAGCTTGGATAGTTGAGGTGGCGTCCATGTGGATGGTCGTGGGATGCTCCGCATTATCTCCCCTCCCTTGGGGAAGATCCGTCCTCGGATCGAGTTCTTCATCACCATGGAAGGGAGAGAGATCTTTGATGTTGAAGATGTCGCTCACATTGTATTTGTCCTGTGGGAGGTCGATCTTGTAAACGTTGTCGTTGTAGCGTGCGAACACCTTGAAGGGTCCATCGGCTCGAGGTCGAAGCTTAGACTTGCATGCTTGTGGAAAGCGCTCCTTGCGAAGGTGTAGCCACACGAGATCACCAATGTTGAAGACCATAGGTTGCTTGTTGACGTTGAGCTTGGTCACAAGGCGTTGTACTTGGCGCTCGATGGTGTTTCTTGTATCTTCATGAAACTTCTTGATATGGGTCGCTCGTGCACTTGTGTCCAAATTGATTCGCTCTTGGAGTGGTAGAGGTAGAATATCCAATGGTGACAAAGGGTTGAATGCGTAGACAACCTTGAAAGGGGACTTGCTGGTTGTTGAGTGTCTTGCTCGATTGACGGCGAACTCGGCGATGGGTAGACACTCCTCCCACTCCTTGATGTTCTTCTGGATGAGTACTCGAAGTAGAGCGGAGAGTGTGCGGTTTGTCACCTCCGTTTGGCCGTCGGTTTGAGGAAGGTACGCCATGGAGAAGAGTAGCTTGATTCCGAGCTTGGCGCATAGGGTCTTCCAAAAGTAGCTAAGGAACTTGACGTCGCGGTCCGAGACGATAGTCTTTGGCACACCATGTAGACGCAATATTTCCCTACAAAAGAGATTAGCCACATGTGAAGCATCGTCTATCTTGTTACAAGGAATAAAGTGTGCCATTTTTGAGAAACGGTCCACAACGACAAATATGGAATCTTTCCCATTGCGAGTCCTAGGCAAACCAAGTACAAAGTCCATGCTGATGTCTTCCCAAGGTTGGTATGGAATCGGTAAAGGCATATAGAGACCATGAGATTGAGCTTTGGACTTAGCTTTGCGACATGTAGAACACTGGTTGATGAAGCGATTGACTTCCCGAAACATCTTTGGCCAAAATTAGCTCTTCGAGAGCGTGGCGAACGTCTTGTCGTGTCCGAAGCGTCCCATTAAGCCTCCTCCATGAGATTCCCGCAAAAGCAACAAACGAAGCGAGGACTCGGGAATGCAAAGTTTGTTAGCTCTCATAAGGTAGCCATCTTTGATGTAATAGCGTTCCCAAGATGTATTCGACAAACACTTGGCATAAGGAATGGCAAAAGTTGTATCATCCTCATATAAGTCTTTGATATGCTCGAAGCCAATGACATCTAACTCAAGTTGCGTGACAAGCATGCAAATGTGGGAAAGAGCATCCGCTACTATGTTTTATTTACCTTTGATGTACTTGATGACATATGGAAAAGACTCAATAAATTCACTCCATTTAGCATGACGCTTGTTCAACTTAGTTTGTCCCTTAAGATACTTGAGAGTCTCATGATCAGTATGAATGATAAACTCATGGGGACGAAGGTAGTGTTCCCATTCATGCAAAACGCGGACTAAAGCATATAGCTCTTTGTCATAGATGGGGTAGTTGAGTTGCGCTCCGGAAAGTTTCTCACTAAAGTAAGCTATGGGGTGCTTCTCTTGCGTTAACACACCTCCTATGCCATTACCACTAGAATCGCAATGAATTTCAAAAGGTTTGTCAAAGTTGGGTAAAGCAAGCACGGGAGCATGAGTAAGCAAATTATTAAGCTCATTGAATGCGGTATCTTGGGACGGTCCCCAAACAAAAGGCGCATTCTTCTTGCTCAAAGCATGCAAAGGCGAAGCAATGGTGCTAAAATCCTTTACAAAGTGACAATAGAAACCCGCAAGGCCAAGGAAACTATGCACTTGATGCAAGTTGGTTGGTTGTGGCCAAGTCTTAATAGCATTGATCTTGGACTCATCTACATGAACACCCTTAGAAGAGACAACAAATCCTAAGAAAACGAGCTTATCAACACCAAAAAGGCATTTCTCCATATTAGAATAGAGACGCTCTTTCCTAAGAGTTTGCAAAACGGTGCGGACATGGGTGACATGCTCTTGGATAGATTTGCTAAACACAAGAATATCAACAAAGTAGACCACAACAAATATACCAATGTAAGGGCGAAAGACATGATTCATGAGGCCCATAAAAGCGCCCGGTGCTTCCGAAAGACCCATAAGCATGACTAACCACTCATACAAACCAAACTTGGTTTTGAAGGCGATTTTCCATTCATCACCCTCTTGTATGCAGATTTGATAGTAACCACTCTTAAGATCAATTTTGGAAAATATAGTGGCACCGCTACGCACATCAAGCATATCATCTAGGCGTGGAATGGGATACCTATAACGAACGGTGATAGCATTGATAGGTCTACAATCGGAGCACATGCGAAAACTACCGTCACGTTTTGGCACAAGAATGACTAGAACGGCACAAGGGCTCAAACTTTCACGCACATGTCCATGGTCTATGAGATGTTTTACTTGCCTTTGAATTTCTTTGGTTTCTTCGGGGTTGACGCAGTAGGGAGCTTTGTTTGGAAGTGGTGCTCCGGGGATGAGGTCGATTCGGTGTTCAATGCCTCGTAGAGGAGGTAGTCCCGGAGGTAGCTCATCGGGAAAAACATCTTGAAATTCCTGCAAAAGAGAAGACAACACTAGAGGAAGAGTGTGAGAGGTGTTAGTTTGTGGTGCATTGTCCTTGCACACGATGACGTAGTGTAGGACACTAGATGGGTTCACACACACTTCTCTCATCTCACGCTTGGTGGCAAATAGAACTACGTTCTTGTTTTCGCTCATCGTCGAGGCACTCAATTTGGGCTTGTGGCGCTCACTCTCTTTTTGGTGGCTCACTCTCTCACCATTCTCGCCACGATGGGTGGTATGCTTGTCAGCGATCACTTGACTTGGCGACATTGGACGGAGGACGTACTCCTTGCCCTTCATCTTCAAGATGTAGTGGTTCGTTCGACCGTTGTGGACGACTCCTCTATCAAATTGCCATGGCCGTCCAAGGAGAAGATGACAAATGGTCATTGGAACGACGTCGCACTCCAAGGTGTCTTCATAGGCGCCGACCTTGAAGGAGACTTATACTCGGTGCTCGACTTGGATGGTGCCGGAGTCACTAAGCCATTGCACTTTGTATGGATGTGGATGCTTCGTCTTGGGCAATTGGAGCTTGGAGCAAAGTTCTTCACTTGCGAGATTGTGACAACTCCCTCCATCGATGATGACCTTGACGGATCGTCCATTGATGCCGACCTTGGTGTGGAATATGTGGCATCGTTGGTCTTCTTCTTGGTGATGTTGGAGAGTCAAGACTTTTGAGACAACAAGTGCGGGACTTGAGTCTTCATCACAAAAGACTTGTTCTTCTTCATTGTTCACTTGGCGGTGCATGGCAACTTGCTCAAGTGCTTCCATTTCACCTTCACTCATGGAGTCATAAGTGCCATCATCGTTGAAGACCATGGTCCGCTTGTTGGTGCACTCGTAGGACTTGTGGCCTTGGCCTCCGCAAGTGAAACACCTGAAGGAACTCGTCTTGACGGTCTCATCGGTTGGGGTTGATGATGATGAAGCTCTCGGCTTGAAGTTGCCCATAGTAGGGTTGCTTGTAGTTGGCGAAGCTTTCTTGGAAGTCGACTTGTTGATGCTGGAAGTAGATGGTCTTGTAGTCGGTGTTGGAGTCGTTGAAGCTTGGTTATTGGAGAAGTCGTAGGACTTGGATGAGAACTTGGCGTACTTGAAATCATCTTGCACTTGGCGTTCCGCTTTGGTAGCTTGGTGCACTAGCTCGATGAGATTTGAGTATGGTTGGAAGTCAGCGATCTTCTTGATAGGATGATTGAGTCCATTCAAGAAACGTGCCATTGTTTGCTCATCATCTTCCATGACATTGGCTCGTATCATGGCAATCTCCATCTCCTTGTAGTACTCTTCAACGCTCTTGGTTCCTTGCTTGAGTTGTTGGAGTTTCTTGAAGAGGTCGCGGTTGTAGTAGGTAGGCACGAAGCGTGCTCTCATGACATCCTTCATTTGTGCCCAAGTAGTGATGGGTGGTTCACCTCTTGCCTCACGGCGTTGTATGATTTGTTCCCACCAAATGAGGACATAGTCTTGGAACTCAAGGGATGCCATCGCGATCTTCTTCTTCTTCATAATTGTGCAAACGGAAGATCTTGTCAACTTTCAATGCCCATGAAAGGTATTCTTGGGGATCGTTGCTTCCGTTGAACTTGGGCATGGTGAACTTGAGCTTGCCGTAGCGTTGCTCTTCATTGTGTTGGGGTTGGGGATGATGACGCCCATGTTGTAGATGATTGTTCAACTCGTGGTGCTCTTGTCGCGGAGGGTTGTCAACCTCGTGTTGCTCTTCTCGCGGAGGATTCCCATCATTTTCATGCTCTTGATGAACTTGATGGTCTTGGCGAGCTTGTGGAGGAGCGCGTCGAGCTCGAGGAGGAATTAGATGATGCATGCGAGCTTGAAGTCGCCGTTCATGAATTTCTTCGCGAAGTGCTTCCTCTTCTTCACGGGCTTGACGGCCTCGGTCGGCAACGGCTCGACTCGCATCGCCTAGAGCTTGTTGCGCCTCAAGTGCTTGAGCGTCACGGAGTTGTTGTTCTTGACGTTGAGCCTCGGCATCTTGTGCATTTTGGTGTAGATGCGCGCATTCTTCCTCTTCATGTTGGCGTTGTTGTTGTTGTCGTTCTCGAGCTAGCGCAAAGGCTTCTTCGGCTTGACGTCGTCGGTGCTATTGTGAGTCGATGTCCCGACGTGGATTGAGGTTTGCTTGACGGTCGGTGCGCGCGGCTCGACGAAGAGTGTTCGATGTCGGTGTACTTGAGCCGGAAAGGGTAAAGTCGGAATGGCGACTTGAACGGCTCCCTCTTGAAGTGGAAGAAGAGCGGTTGAGCAACAAAGCACAAATCTCGTTGCGTCATTCTCTTGCTTGTGATCGTCGAGCTTGTGGTCAAAGTAGTCCCTTGTTCGTTGCTCAGAAAGTCGTAAGTCGGCGGCAAGGTTGTCGATGCGTTCACTCATAGCTTGTTGCTCTTGATGCAAAGCACGTTGTGCACCAAAGAGGTGACTCTTGGTGACGAAGGAGTTCATGTCGTCGTGTTTCTCCATGAACAGTGGGTTGGTATAAGTACTTGGCCTATCCATCATTCCAAGACAAATGTGAGTGGTAGAAAGAGAAGAACAAGTACCAAATGTACCTTGACCGAAGTTGAAAGTGGATCGAGGATTACTCCAATGTAGGACAAGGAAATAACACAATTGGTATGAGTTCTTGTCGGTTTCTCACACCTACACAAGTAAAATCTTTTGGTGGAGCTTGGTTAGGATGGTGGCACAAAATTTGATGTAATTGTAAGTGAGCTTCAATAATGTTGGAAAAGATTCGCAAGATGCAATGTAACAAGTAGACCAAGCATATAAGGTACACGAAAACACACACGCAAAAAGATAAGTGGGGTTGTGCAACCAAGGGTGAGCCAAAATGTGGAATCCACGAAAATGCTCTTGTTGCACAACACTAGGGAGACGCTAGCACGATTGCATGATAGGCGGATACAAGAACTTGTGCACAACCTATTTAGCAAAAATGTAACGACTTCTATCCCAAATACTTTGTATGCAAGGTGTTGTTATGATATGATCCAAGATGATCGAGTATGACAATCTTAATGTTGTATTATGTTATGGTTCTTGCTTAAAAGCTCTTTGCTTATCTTTCCTCTTTGCTTAAAAGCTTGTTTGGCTCTTTGATGTTTAAGCTCTTTTCTCATGCAATGCTTGACGAACCAAGATAGCAAGTGAGTATGTGATGACAACTTTGTGACACAAGAGATGATACCAATATAGGCAACAAAGATGTATGTATGCTATGGGAAGTATGATCACTAATGTGCACAAGTCTTGTTGCCAGCAATACTCAATGGCTAGTCTCGATGGGTAAGCAACGCAAAGGAGTAAGGCTATGATGGCTATCAATGTAATGGCAAGAGTGATATGTCCAATACCAAGATGAGTTTACCGGTCTTGCTTCCGGTATGGTGTCAAAATGGTGGCATGAATACCAAGTCGTAGTCGAGGTGGTCATTGTTGATGACGCGTCCGTGGCGAAAATGAGCAGCGTTGATGTCGATGTCGAACCGTACCTAGATAGCCGAAACACAAAAGGATACGGTACCGCAACTCAAATTCTCTAACCTCAAAGTAGCAATTGTGTCAGAGAGCGTCCAAAAATAGTTGGGTTATGCGGAAATGGTGGAGGTATGCGGAAGTATATATGGTATATGGTGAGCATCGGAACAAAATTTGGTGGAATTTGGGCGGAGATGTGGAAGTAGTGCAAACTTTCTGTCGAAGCCGGAAGTTCCGGGCAAGATGGAGGGTCCGGGGTCCGGAGGTTCCGGTGAAGGCCAAAAGGTCCGGGGGCCGGAATATCCGGGCTGGACCGGAAGTTTCGGTGGTCGGGATTCTGCCAAGAACAGAGACTTGGGGATCATGGATTTGGGCGGAAAAACTTGGGGAAAAGCCCAAATCCGAAGGGGAAAAAGAAGAAATTGGAGGAAAAGGAGGTGGGGAGGCTAGATCTACGAGCCACACACAAACTTCATGGATCAAAACCAACAAAATCTCAACACACGAACAAATCACAAAAAAAAATTCGGGCTATTTTTGGTGGTGATTTTCGAATTAGGACGAAAAACAACAAAATTAGGCTAGAAACACAACGGGGAGGCTCCGTAATCGTGATCGACCTGGCTCTAGATACCAAGATGATGTAGGGTAGAACCCTAGTGGCCCGATCTTTCACGAAAGGAGCGGATTACGCGAAGAACACGATGAACACGAAGAGGGGAACGAGGAAAAACGGGGAAAAACACAAGGGGAAACACAAGAGGAACACTCAAACTAACAAGAACAAGTCACACATGTGCTAGATCCTCGGGTACATAGAACGATACACGAATCCACGGACAACTAAGGACGATACAAAAGGGTAGCCGGTTCTTCTCCGTGAGGAGGTCTTGAATCCACAAGGGGATCTTCCCGTAAAGGGGTCTTGAATCCAAGGTGGATCTTCTCCGTAGAGGGGCCGCGGTCTCTCTCATGGAGTAGATCCGATATGGATGAGCAATGCTCTATCTCTCAATGAGCTAAACCAATGCTAACCCTAGAAAGTTGTACGGGATAGAGTATATATAGTCTAGGTGACGAAAGGGTACACGGTCCTCGGCCCAAGTGGCTGCGCGCAGGCAGGGCCGGAAGTTCCGGGAGCCGGAGGTTCCGGGGAGGGTCCGGCCTAACCAGAGAGTTGGCGCGGTGGAGATGTGCTGGCATCCGGGCAGGCCGGAGGTTTCGGGCGCCGGAAGGTCCAGGACGGGATTCGGGCTAACCCGAGAGTTGGCACGCCTGGGCTGGTCGAAGTCATCGACGGCCGGAAGCTCCGGGTCGGCCGGAAGCTCCGAGAGCCGGAAGCTCCGGGATCCGGAAGTTCCGGGCTCTGGCCGGAAGTTCCGGGCTTTCCAGAGTGTTGACGCCTGTCTCTTCTTCTACAGTTCTCAGCTCCGAGTCTTGAGCGTTGTACCTGATGACACATAGTATCTCGGACTTAGGCAGTAGCCATGTCTCACTTGAAGAGGGGGAAACTCAAGTAGGAGTGATGTCACCTCGGATTGAATAGCACGTGCCCTAGCCCTTGTCATTGGTCCACTTGGAGCTTGGATAGGTGAGGTGGCGTCCATGTGGATGGTCGTGGGATGCTCCGCATCATCTCTGGCCCGTCGTGTCTCAATCGCCACCGGTGACTCGCCGTCAGTTGGGAGGGCTGCTAATCGTGAAGCGGCGGCCACAATGTTATCCAACGGGTTGGAGTAATGCCCTAGGGGCGTCGGAACGTACTTTGGCACGATGTTGTTCGGACGAGGTGGGTTCATCGTGCGCGGCTGAACTGGCAATCCTGTTACCGGTGCCTCAGTCCGGTTTACCACCGGCTGGTTACTGGTTCCTGCTCCTGGCGTGTTGAAGAGATTGCTTGGTTCATAGCCCGGCAGGAGGTGCAACCGGTATCTCCTCCTCATGACATTGTCTGAGGCACTCTGATCCAGCCTAAGCCGGTAGGCCTGAGCTTCTGACTCGGCCCGTTTTGTAGCCATCCTGGCGTTCTCTGCTGCTAGGTCCGCTTTAGCCTGAGTTATCTGATCTTTCACCTTTGCAATCTCCGCATTGTGTTGATCTCGGGTCGCCACATCCACTTCAGCTGCCAGCAGCGTTGCTAAGGCGTCGAATAAATCAGACAGAACCTGAGCCGGAGGCGGCGCAGAGCCCCCTGCTCCTGCTGGCGTTGCTGTTGCTGAACCGGAGAGCATTGCCGCAGCGGTAGAAGAGTGTTGCGCTGGTTGTGTACCAGCCATGAAGACCGCGACCCGGCTTGGCAGATCGAGGGGGTCCGGAATATTGTTTCCATCGGAACCTCCACTAATCCGTCCGTCCTGCAGCTGATACAGCGACTCGGTCTCTCCGGTTGAAGACTCGTCATCGGAATAGATAACGATTTCCCCATCAGATGCCGGTCCATCCTCATATTCCGCTCTGTGGACGACACCGACAAAAACATGCCTTGCTGCGGGCTGAACCTGGGCTGGGCTTGCACGCTGAGCCGTCTCAATGATGTCGGTGCAAGTGTCCAGCTCAGGGCCCGGTTCGCCGATCTTGCCAATGAAGACGTGAATCCCGCCAAAGGGGACCCGGTATCCATGTTCATTTGAACCAGCCTCAGGACCCCATCTTGCATCGTCGATGTAGAGCTTGCTGCGACGACTCTTAGTCATCCGACCCATGACGTATCCCTTGAGTCCTTCGAAGTTACCCTTCAAGACCTCGAAACCATCATGCGATAGCCCCACGGTGGGCGCCAACTGTCGTGGTCTTGTCACGGCAGATGTCCTCGTGAAAGGACTTAGTCGTGGAGCCATCGCTACGGGTTAGCTTAAAGGGGTTAAACCGGACAAGGGACACGAGGGATTTTATACTAGTTCAGCCCCTTCGATGAAGGTAAAAGCCTACGTCTAGTTGTGTTGGTATTGCTAGGGTTTCGATGACCAGGGAGCGAGTCCGCTTTGCCTGGCTCTCGAGTTGTTGAGTGTTGTCCCTAAACCGTTGCCAGGTTGTCCCTTTATATACACAGGTTGATACCCTCCGGTTTACAGAGTCCCGAGGCCGGATTATAAACGTGTCCGGCTCGGTCTCTATCCTTCCTATCTTACAATAGAAGTTACATGAGGAAGTCGGTTTACATCTACAGACCTTAACCCGCCTTTGGGCCTTGGGCCTTTGTAAAGTGCCACCACCGTTACGTCTTCATGGGCTTCTAGTCTTCATAGAGTTAACCCGGCTACTCTTGGCTGGTTTACATCCAATAGTAATATCCCCAACAGCATCCGTCTCGAGGTCTACCGGAGAGAAGAGGGGGATGAAATAGTAAATACAAGCAAACAGATGCATCATATGACATTAAGTGGTGCTAGGTGTGCCCTAACGCGGTGCTACACGTTATAGGTGAAGGGCGAAAACATCTGGTAAAGTTTTCCCGGAGTTAGGCTTTTTCGGACAGACGAATCTGAGGGGAAAGGTTCGATGTTCGCTATGCTAGGGACGTGTGATAGACAAACGGACGGTGCATTCGAATCTGTCTTGTCGTTCTGAGCAACTTTCATGTGTGAAACTTTTTCATCCGAGTGACAGATTATTTTCTATGAATTTTCAAAGATTTAAACAATATTCTGAAATTATTTTTATTCTAAAATAGGGTTATTGCACTGGCATGACGTCATCATAACGTCAGAGTCAGCTGAGTTGACCATGGTCAACCCTGACGTGTGGGGCCGGTCAGCGCCTAGTCACCAGTACAGTCAACATTGACTGGGTCAATGTTGACCAGTCAACAGGGTCAATGGGGCCCATCTGTCAGTGTCACATATTTTAAAAGGGGGGTGTTTAAATTGAACTAACTAGGGGTGGGGCCCCACTGTCACAGAGTCCTCTGACTAACTAATTAGCTAATTAGGCAAAATTAATTAAGTTAATTAACTATCTAATTAATTAATTATTAATATGCTTTTTGTTTTTTTCAGGGCGTGGGCCCGCATGGTCAGTGGCCCATGGCCTAAGCGGGTCCTGGGCGAAGCAGAGCGGGCGAACAGGCGCAGCCACGGGCGCTGATAATCCCCAAGTGCAGGGAATCGTCATAGCAATTCCCAAAGGAGGAAGTGACAAGTATGGAGTGTCGAACCCACAAGGAGCTAAAGGTAAGTTCAATATTCTCTCAAGTCCTATCTGACACTGATACGACTCTACGTACACCGAACGTTTCCTTCCAACTAGAAACGAGAAATAAAACTATGTTGTGGGTATGAAGAGGATAACTTTGCATGATATCAGAGAGCTAAAATATAAAAGTAGGTGTTGTTATCATAAAGTTAGAATATATTACTAAATATTATAAATAGCGAGTGTGGAATAATGATGGGTCGGTGTGCGGAATTATCCTAGGCAATCATTAACAAGACCGGTGGTCATCATTGCAATTTCATATGAGGGAGAGGCATAAGCTAACATACTTTCTCTTCATGGATCATATGCACTAATGATTGGAACTCTAGCAAGCATCCGCAACTACTAAAGATCATTAAGGTAAAACCCAACCATAGCATTAAAGCATCAGGTCCCCTTTATCCCATACGCAACAACCCCCTTACTCGGGTTTATGCTTCTGTCACTCAAGCAACCCACTATAAGTGAATCATGAATGTATTGCAACATCCTACATCGGGAATCCCTCACGCTTGCGCCACACGGAGGTCACAATAGGACAACACCAAAATAAAACATACAACTCATACCAATCTAGATCATCAATCAACCCAAAGACAAAGGATATCTACTCAAAACATCATAGGATGGCAACGGATCATTGGATCATAATATGTGGCATAAAGCAGCATGTTCAAGTAGGGATTACAGCAGGGTGCGGGAGAGTGGACCGCGTAAAAGAGATGAGGATGGTGATGGTGATGATGATGGTGATGTTGATGAAGACGATCACCGCGGCGATGATTCCCCTCCCGATGGCACTCCGATGGCACCGAGAGAGAGGAGGAGAGGTTCTCCCCCTTGTGCTTCCTCCTCCATGGCCTCCCCCCTGGATGGGGAGAGGTTCTCCATCTGGTCCTTGGCCTTCATGGTGACAATGGCCCCTCCGAGATTCTCCTCCATAGCCTTTGGTCATTATGGCCCCCTCCGGCAAGGTGCCAGAGAGGGCCTAGATTGATTTCTCGTGGCTACAGAGGCTTGCGGCGGTGGAACTTCCGATCTAGGTTATTTTCTGGTGGTTTGGGAATTTATAGGAGAGGTTGGTGTCGAGAACAAGTCAGGGGGCCCCACGGGAAGTCTACGATGCATAGGGGTGTGCCCCCCACCCTCGTGGGACCCACGGGACTCCCCTCCAAAAGATTTTTGTTCCAGTATTTTTTATATTTTCCAGAAAAATTCTCCGTTGATTTTCATCGCGTTTCGAGAACTTTTGTTTCTTCCCAAAACCAACACCATGGTAGTTGTGCTGAAAACAGCGTCAGTCCGGGTTAGTTCTAATCAAATCATACCAAAATCATATAAAACTATTGTAAACTTGGAATGAATACTTCATAAATTATAGATACATTGGAGACGTATCAGCATCCCCAAGCTTAATTCCTGCTCGTCCTCGAGTAGGTAAATGATAAAAGAATTAATTTATGAAGTGTGAATGCTAGCAAGTGCATAAGTTTGATCAATGATAGTTCCAATCACTTTTTCTAGCATCATTGTATATCATAACAGTAGCTCAACTCATGAAACTTCTCATGATCAAGTAAGAAGCTATTCACAAGTTAAAGTATAGATCATATACTTTCTTTAAAACTAACAAACCGTGCTCTTAGTCATCAAACAATTGCAATTCATCTTATTTTTGGGAAGGGTCTATGTAAGAGATTTGATTCAGCAAACTCCACATACTCAACTATCATTTAATCTTTCACAATTGCTAACACTCATGTGATATTTATGGGTTCAAAGTTTTAATCGGACTCAAGGGTAATGTCAACAATAATAATTTATGAAAACCTACATCCAAGTGGATATATATATCGAGATCGCTCCAACACAAAGTGCTTGCCAAAGGAAAAAGTGTAAAAAGGAAAGGTGATGACCACCATGACTCTTATATAAGGGTAGAAGATAAAAGTAAAACATAGGCCCTTCGCAGAGGGAAGCAGAGGTTGTCATGCACTTTTATGGTTGGATGCGCAAAATCTTAATGCAAAAGAACATCACTTTATATTGCCGCTTGTGATAAAGACCTTTATTATGTAGTCCGTTGCTTTTATTTCTTCCCTATCACAAGTTCGTATAAAGCTTATTTTCTTCACACTAATAGATCATACATATTTAGAGAGCAATTTTTATTGCATGCACCGATGACAACTTACTTGAAGGATCTTACTCAATCCATAGGTAGGTATGGTGGACTCTCATGGAAAAATTGGTTTAAGGGATGTTTGGAAGCACAAGTAGTATTTCTACTTGGTGCAAAGAATTTGGCTAGCATGAGAGGGAAAGGCAAGCTCAACCTGTTGGATGATCCAAGACAATATAACATTTCGAATATAGGAAAACATTACCCATTAAGTTGTCTTCCTTGTCCAACATCAACCTTTTAGCATGTCATATTTTAATGAGTGCTCACAATTACAAAAGATATCCAAGATAGTATATTTATATGTGAAATCTCTCCTCCTTCAATATTCTTTCATGAATTGTTCAAGTGACCAATTCTGCGTTTGCTAACTTCCAATAAGTTTACTACCTATACTTATTATGTGTGAAGTCATTACTCCCCATGTTGTAAGCATATGAAACGTACATAAATTCAGATTTATGATATTCAATTCATTCAACCATTTACTCACAAGATATATGTGAAGCACGTGAGTAAATGACAAACTACTCCAAAAAGATATAAGTGAAGAACACTGAGTAGTCAAATAATTAAATAGCCATGGGAGGATTCTTTTTCATTCAAGATTTTAGATCCAATGATTTTATTCAAACAGCAGGTAAAATTGAAAACACGCTTGTTGGTGTACAAAAGTAGGGGATCTCCTTTTACAACCCTTTACTTGTGCATGGGTAGTCAGAGCCGCGCCCACGGCCGCACTGAGCAGGGCAGAGGAGGGATGCCGGAGCGCAAGAAAGCCAGAGCAACGCCAAGAACAGGGGCGCAAAGAGAGCAAGAGGGCGAGGTGGATTCCCCCGACAAGACCCTTGCCGGGGCGGCTTCCGCAGCCTCGGCAAGATCCATGCTGGGGCAACTTGCCTGACGCCAGCAGAGCGCGCCACCCTTGAGCCCAAGGGGTTCCAACACCATCAACCACATTGGAACCAGGGCTCGGGAGGCACCTCCGTGGTGGCATGCAGATCTTTGTAGATATCATAAATACACAAGATCAGACGAGAACCAGAAGACGACGATCCTTAGCGAGATCCTTGCCAAGGAAGTCCACAAGACCCCCGACAAGATCCTTGCCGAGGACGATAGTGGTGCCGCGGCAAGACCCTTGCCGGGCCCCCGGCAAGGCCCTTGCCGAAGACACCTGCAGGGCCGCAGCCAGGCCCAAGCCTGCCAAGACTCCACCGCCGGTCCCATGCAGCTGCCAGCTCGACAAACTGGGCAGGCATGTGCATGGCAGCGCGCGGCCTCCACACCAACTCAGCAAGCACATGCATGGTGGCATGCAGATCTTCGTGAAGGCTCCACCACCGCGCCAGCCCAGCAGCCAGCCAACATGGCGCTACAACGCCTTGTCAGCTTGGACATGCGTCGGAGCCGGGTGAGGCGACGACAGCTGGGACGAGCTTCTTTGCCGTCCCCAATAAATTAAGAGGGGAACATCGGCAACGCATTAAATGCGTTTGTTCGATGATGCCGGAGGATAGACTCAGTCACTGTACAACTTTCCACCTCATGTGTGCCACTGTGGCGACCCCTTTTGTCTATAAAAGGAGGCCCGATGCGTACAGGAGAGGGATTCAGATCTTTTGGACTAGACAGACATCGCAGCTAGTTCAAGAACACAAGAACACTCAAATATACATCAAACCAGGGCTAGGGTTTTACGCGTCTCCGAGACCCGAACCTTGGTAAATGATCTGCGTGCTGACAGCCAGACCCGCTTGAGGGAGTCCTGGATTAGGGGGTCTCCGGACAGCCGGACAATATCCTGTGGCCGGACTGTTGGACTATGAAGATGCAAGATTAAGACTTCGTCCCGTGTCCGGATGGGAATCTACTTGGCGTGGAAGGCAAGCTAGGCAATACGGATATGGATATCTCCTCCTTTGTAACCGACCTTGTGTAACCCTAGCCCCCACCGATGTCTATATAAACCGGAGGGTTTTAGTCCGTAGGACAACATACAATCATACCATAGGCTAGCTTCTAGGGTTTAGCCTCTCTGATCTCATGGTAGATCAACTCTTGTACTACTCATATTATCAAGAATAATCAAGCAGGACGTAGGGTTTTACCTCCATCAAGAGGGCCGAACCTGGGTAAAACATCGTGTCCCCAACCTCCTGTTACCATCCGCCTTAGACACACAGTTCGGGACCCCCTACCCGAGATCCTCCGGTTTTGACACCGACATTGGTGCTTTCATTGAGAGTTCCTCTTTGTCGTCGCCATTAGGCTTGATCGCTCCTTCGATCATCGGTAGCGATGCCGTCTAGGGTGAGACTTTTCTCCCCGGACAAATTTTTGTATTCGGCGGCTTCGCACTACGGGACAACTCGCTTGGCCATCTGGAGCAAATCGAAGTTACGCCCCTGGCCATCAGGTCAGGTTTGGAAGCTTAAACTACACGGCTGATATCCGCGGAGACTTGATCTTCGACGGATTCAAGCCCTGGCCGAGTGCGCTACACGGTCTCGATGAGCATGATTTAGCTCTGTCGTCGGACAGTGTTCAGGAGATCGCACCGGCGACTGCTCCGACCTTCAATTCGGAGCCAATCGCACCATCCATGGATGGGTGGATAGACCCCGCCATGGAGGCCGTATTATCAGCGGCGATCAAGCCGAGGATTGACCTTACCCTTCACAGGAGCCGTGACGCCGAACTACTAGATCCTTCTCCGGCCACGGACTCCGAACCGCCTACGCCCGTGCCTATCGAATCCGACTGGGCGCCGATCATGGAGTTTACCTCCACGGATATCTTTCAGCACTCGCCCTTCGGCGACATACTAAACTCATTAAGGTCTCTCTCCTTGTCAAGAGAGTCCTGGCCGAACTATGTCCGGCAGGATTGGGACGCGGATGACGAAGAAATTCGTCGCCCACCCACCACCCATTTAGTAGCCACTGTCGATGACTTAACCGACATGCTCGACTTCGACTACGAAGACATCGACGGTATGGACGACGAAGTGGGAGGCGAAGAGGAACCACTGCCCACAGGGCACTAGACAGCCACCTCATCATATGATATATACATGGTGGACACACCCAAAGAAGGCAATGGCGATGAGACAGCAGAGGATGACCCCTCCAAGAAGCAACCCAAGCGCCGACGTCAGCGGCGCCGCTCTAAGTCTCGCCAAAGCAAAAGCGATGACCCTGGCACAGGAGATATTAGCACTCCAGACAGTGCCGAAGACAACAACAATCCCCTCCAGCAAGATTTAGAGTAGGAGGATGGAGAAGCCAGCCCTCCAGAGAGAGCGACAGATGGAGAGGCGGAGGACGATAATTACATGCCTCCCTCCAAAGACGAGGCAAGCCTCGGCGATAACGAATTCGTCGTGCCTGAGGATCCCGTCGAACAAGAGCGCTTCAAGCACCGGCTTATAGCCAAGGCAAACAGCCTTAAGAAAAAGCAGCAGCAGCTTCAAGCTGATCAAGATTTGCTAGCTGACAGATGGACTGAAGTCCTTGCGGCCAAGGAATATAAACTTGAACGCCCCTCAAAGAGTTACCCAAAATGCAGGTTGCTAGCCCGACTGGAGGAGGAAGCACCAAAACCTACATCTCGAGCGTATGACGCGGCTGATCGGCCACCTCGTGGCCGCGACAGAGAAGCATTCCAGCCAAAATCTCAGGCCGCACCCTGATGCCATTCAAATAAAAATATCAAGGCATGGGGAAATACGCCAGACCTGCGAGACGTATTGGAGGACAAAGCAAAACATGTGAGATCGATCTACGGATCAAGGGGGCGCGCCACTATACGAGACGAAATCGTCACGCTGGATACATTAAAAGTAAGTCCGGCCGGGCCGAACACAGCGGGCAAGGCTCATTCGAGCTGCGTCGCGATATAGCCTAGTACAGGGGCGCCGCACACCCCCTATGCTTCACAGACAAAGTAATGGATCATCAAATCCCAGAGGGTTTCAAACCCGTAAATATAGAATCATACGATGACACAACAGATCCTGCGGTATGGATCAAGGATTTCCTCCTGCACATCCACATGGCCTGCGGTGACGATCTACACGCCATCAAATACCTCCCACTCAAACTCAAAGGACCAGCTCGGCATTGGCTCAACAGCCTGCCAGCAGAATCCATTGGCTGTTGGGAAGATCTGGAAGCCGCATTCCTCGACAACTTCCAGGGCACTTATGTGCAACCACCAGATGCCGATGACTTGAGTCACATAATTCAGTAGCCAGAGGAATTGGCCAGGAAATTCTGGACACGGTTCCTAACAAAGAAAAATCAAATCGTTTACTGTCCGGATGCAGAGGCCCTAGCAGCTTTTAAGCACAACATCCGCGACGAGTGGCTCGCCCGGCACCTTGGCCAGGAAAAGCCGAAATCTATGGCAGCCCTCACGACACTCATGACCCGCTTTTGTGCGGGAGAGGACAGCTGGCTGGCTCACAGCAATAACATATCAAAGAACCATGGTACTTCAGATACCAAGGACGACAATGGTAGGTCATGTCGCAACAAACATAAGCGCCGCATTAACAACGACAATACCGAGGATACGGCAGTCAATGCCGGATTCAAAGGCTCTAAACCCGGTCAGCAGAAAAAGCCATTCAAAAGAAGCACTCCAGGACCGTCCAGTTTGGACCGTATACTCGATCGCTCGTGTTAAATACACGGCACCCCCGACAAGCCAGCCAATCACACCAAGAGGGATTGCTGGGTGTTCAAACAGGCCGGCAAGTTAAATGCCAAAAACCAAGATAAGGGGTCACATAGCGATGACGAGGAGGAGCCCCGGCAGCCGAACACCGGAGGACAGAAGAGGTTCCCCCCACAAGTGCGGACGGTGAACATGATATACGCAACCCACATCCCCAAGAGGGAGCGGAAGCGTGCACTAAGGGACGTATACGCGCTGGAGCCAGTCGCCCAAAAGTTCAACCCATGGTCCTCCTATCCGATCACCTTCGATTGCAGGGACCACCCCACTACTATCTGTCATGGCGGATTCGCCGCACTGGTCCTAGACCCAATCATTGACGGATTTTACCCCACTCGAGTCCTTATGGATGGTGGCAGCAGCCTGAACCTGCTTTATTAGCACACAGTGCGCAAAATGGGTATAGACCCCTCAAGGATCAAACCCACAAAAACGACCTTTAAAGGCGTCATACCAGGTGTAGAGGTCCATTGCATAGGCTCAGTCACACTGGAAGTGGTCTTCGGATCCCCGGATAACTTTCGAAGCGAGGAGTTAATCTTCGATATAGTCCTGGTCCGCAGTGGCTATCATGCGCTGCTCGGGCGAACCGCATTTGCCAGATTCAATGCGGTACCACACAATGCATATCTCAAGCTCAAGATACCAGGACCTCGGGGGGTCATCACAGTCAATGGAAACACAGAGCGCTCTCTCCGCACGGAAGAGCACACTGCGGCCCTCGCAGTAGAAGCGCAAAGCAGCCTCTTAAGGCAATCCACCAGTTCGGCGATTCAAAACCCGAACACCTTCAAGCACGCCCGGAGTAATCGGCAACAAGAACGCCTAGCATGTTTCGAGCTCGCATAACACTGCGGCCCCCACCCCAGTCCCAGCCAAACAGCTAAATCTGTGCCCCGCATACATAATTACGCATTGAAAATACCATGGGCACAGGTGGGGAGGGGGGCACGACTACGGCACGCCCCAAGACGCGGCTCAACCGCACTAGGGGCTTCACGCCTTATTATTGTTTCTCTCTTTCAGGACTTTACTCTCTGGAAACACCGTCTGGCAATAGGTTTTCCGGACACAGGATGCAGCAACCAAGGAGGCAGAAAGCTACGTTGCACCACGGAACTCCCAGGTGGATTACGATAACGAGTGAAATACTTGATTTAATACCATTCCTCGGCTTGCCCTTGGAGGCGACATGTCAAATAGTCCTACCTTTCGCTTATCGCACTACTTGTATCATTCTGCTTTAACGCACCCTTTTTGAATAAACAATGCATAACACTAAGAATATTATTGCATTCTTCCTTTTTATATATATATATGTTCATTCATGACATCCAGCACCCGTACACCCTGGTACGGCCAATACGCTAGGGGCTTAAGCATACCCCATAATATGACGTGAGAAGTCCGAACACTTTCGACAGTGTGACACCCCGAACTTATAGCATTATATGCATCAGCTCCGAATCATGTCTTGGGTCAATAGTTGGGTTTGCCCGGCTCCCATGTTTTGGTACCTTACGTTCCGCTATATCGGCTAAGGTAGCACTGGGAGAACTATTGTGATTGTGCCCCGGTTCTGCTGGGCTAAGCACCTCAGTAGAGAAAGCTAAAACTGACTGTCATGATAAGGCGAGAGACTGGTCGCTGTTCAAGACGTTTCGAGTCCCTAAAGACTTATGCCTCTTAGAGCGAGGAGTCAGCTCTGTCCGGCTTAAGGCGTGTATAGCGCCCTGAATTCGGCCTTTCGAATACTAGGGGCTTCGCTGCAATTTAAAATTATAGAATTCTATGGCTAAGTGAGAGTGATAAAGAATTATAGTCCGATTGCCTTGTTCGTTGTGCTGAGCACCTCCCTCGAAGGACCAAAAATGGGAACAAGAGTGCTTAGGTTTATCCCGAACACCCCTGCACTCGTGGCATGCGGGAAGAAGCCGACGACTAGCCATCTCTCAGATTTGATAAACAGCCAAATAGAAGATAATATTTTAAATTCAAACAAGCGTTGCATAGCGCATATGAACAAGTTTTCATAATATAGGATTACACGAGAAAGTTTATTCAAATATTACATCTTTCGCACACTCGTCCGCTACAAGACGGGCACCCTTCAAGACACCCTCATAGTACATCTCAGGGTGGCGATGCTCCTTGCCCTACGGCGGCCCCTCCTTCACCAGCTTCACGGCGTCCATCTTGGCCCAGTGTACCTTCGCACGGGCGAAAGCCCGGTGTGCACCTTCGATGCAGACGGACCGCTTGATGACTTCCAGCCGTGGGCAGGCATCCAGAAGCCGCCCCACCAGGCCGAAGTAGCTGTTGGGAAGGGCGTCGTCAGGCCACATCCGGACTATAAAGCCCTTCATGGCCTGTTCAGCCGCCTTGTGCTGCTCGACCAGTTGCTTCAGCTAGTCGCTCAGAGGCATCGGGTGTTCGGTCCCAGTATAATAAGACCAGAACAGCTTCTCCGTTGAGCTTCCCTCCTCGGCCTGGTAAAACTGTGCGGCATCCGACACGCTGCGGGGCAAATCTGCGAATGCTCCTAGAGAGCTCCGGACTCCATTATGTAACAAGTAATTTACTTTCACATGCTTGCTTTGCATATTGAATGCCTTACCCGCCGCTATCTTCTTCATCGCATCAATCTCCTGGAGGGCCTTTTGGGCTTCAGCCTTAGCACTCTTTGCACTCTCAAGGGCCGCGGCAAGCTCGGACTCTCGCGTCTTCAAGTCAAGCTCCAACGCCTCGTGCTTCATCACAAGAGCGTGGAGCTCTTGCTGCACCTCGCCCACCCGTGCCTCATGTTTTTCCCGCTCGGTGCGCTCCTGGGCCGCTTTGTTTTCGGCCTCGGATAGCACTTGCTTCAGGGTCGCCACTTTGGTCGTGGCCCCTGGCAAATTTAAGATGATCCTGTCATTTTGCAATCGCATCCTTTTTGTATATATACATATCTATAGACAAGGTATTACTTACCTTTGTTCTCCTCGAGCTGCCTCTTGGCAAGGTCGAGCTCTTTCTCGGACCCTTCGAGGTCCCGCTTCAGTACGGCGACCTCCGCAGTCAGTGCGATAGAGGTCAGCAGCGAAGCCTGCATACGCATATGGACATACTTATATTAGACTCCTGCAGATATTATTTGATCCTCTATTCGGCTTTTCTTTATGAACACCAAACAGAGCATCAGGGGCTACTGTCTATGCGGTAATATTTTTCCTATATTTCAAATACTTACCTCAAAGCATGTTAGAAGGCTAGCACAGGCTTCAGTCAGTCCGCTCTTGGCGGACTGAACCTTCTTGATCACCGCACTCATAATAGTGCGGTGCTCTTCGTCGATGGAAGCGCTGCGAAGCGCTCCCAGCAGATTGTCCGGTGCCTCTGGATGGATAGAGGTCACCGGCATGGGCGTCTTTCCCCTTTTGGAAGGAGGCCGCCTGCCCAAGTCCGGAACCACTGGAGGTTCCGGCGCAGTGTTCGGCTGAAGGCCGAACTCGGAGCCCTCGGGAGCCTTACTCCCTCTGCTCCCGGAGTCTGAAAGGTCGCCTTGAGGCGCCTCCGGGACTGTCTCCCCTCGACCCGGTGCCTCTTGAGACAATACCTCGGCATTGTCCGTAGGGCAAGGGGAGGTGACGATCGGAAGTGGATCGCTATCCATATCCGACGAGTCCAAGGAGCCGTCTGACGAAGATACGTCGATACGGGCTTGGGGCGGTCTGCATAATCATATTCGGCGTTAGGAGAAGCAGTGCAACAAAGGTATGCTATGAGTTACTCTGGTATCCGAATACTTACGACTTCGCCAGGGGCTTGGCCCTGAGCAGCCACTCGTCTTCGTCTTCGGCGGCGGTGGTGGAGCAGTCCGGATGGAGAGTCCTTCCCTTCTTGGACCCTTCGCGCCCCCCCCCCGATTGGGGCGGCCTTCCTTTTCTTGTCTCCCCCGGCTGGAGGGGGAGCATCTTCTTCTTCCTCCTCGTCTTCGTGGGAGGAGTGCGTCGCGGAGTCATCGGACGATGAGTCCGATACCACCTGGCGCCGGGAACTCTTTCGGGTTACATTGGCCTTCTTCTTGGTCTTCTCTGGCACCTGGTAAGGAGCCGGAGTCAGCATCTCCGTCAGGAGAGCGTCCGCAATGTCTTCGGGCAGAGGGGCCGGACAGTTGATCTGCTCCGATGCCTCCACCCAGTCCTGTCAATGGCATGGAAGCTCAGACCCTGCACATGGTTAAGCAATGGGAAGTAAATATCCTACCAAGTGCACATAACTTACCGGATTTGCAGGGCGTTTCGCGCTTAGCCCGCGGTCCTCGGTGAGAGAGGGAGGGACCTCGGCGCCCTTGAACAGCACACTCCAGACGTCCTTGTGCGTTGTGTCAAAGAGCTTTCTTAGAGTCTGGTGCCGGGCCGGGTCGAACTCCCATAAGTTGAAATCCTGTTGTTGGCACGGGAGGATCCGGCGGAAGAGCATGACTTGGACTATATTGACAAGCTTAAGTTTCTTGCTTGCCATGTTCCAGATACATTTCTGGAGTCCGTCCAGCTCCACCGATGAATCCCAGGACAGGCCCTTCTCTTTCCAGGAAGTGAGCCGCTTAGGGAATCCGAATCTAAACTCGGGGGCCGCTGCCCAGTTGGTGTCGCACGGCTCGGTGATGTAGAACCAGGCCAATTGCCACCCCTTTAGGGTCTCCATGAAGGAGCCTTCGAGCCATATAACATTGGGCATCTTGCCCACCATGGCTCCGCCGCATTCCGCTTGTTGGCCGCCCACCACCTTCGGCTTGATATTGAAGGTCTTCAGCCATAGACCGAAATGGGGCTGGATGCGCAGGAAAGCCTCGCACACGACGATGAACGCCAAGATGTTGAGGATGAAATTCGGGGCCAGATCATCAAAGTCCAGCCCGTAGTAGAACATAAGACCGCAGACGAATGGATGGAGGGGAAACCCCAGTCCTCGGAGGAAGTGGTGAAGGAAGACTACCCTCTCATGAGGTTCCGGGGTAGGGACGACCTGCCCCGCAGCGGGCAGCCGATGCGCGATATTCGTGGCTAAGTATCTGGCTCTGCACAGCTTTTTGATGTGTCCCTCCGTGACGGAGGAAGCCATCCCCTTGCCTCCCGCTCCAGACATGTCTGGAGAAGGTTGAGGAGAAGGATGTGGACTTGGGCGTTGGAGCTCGAGTGCGCGAGAATGGATGAGCAAGGAGGAAGAAGGCGTGGGTAGAAAAAGGTAAAACCTTATCCCTTTATAAGGGCGGACGAAACTATGTGCCCCTACTAGCCTGGTAAAACTCACTTATCCCCCAAGCGTCGTAATTGATGGCGCGGTTGGGTTACCCACGCCCGTATTGATGAGAATCCCGCAATAAGGGGGACACGATCTCTGCTTTGACAAGACGTGTCAAGAAACCGCCTCGCGTTATGTGTGGGACTGGTTTAAGAAAAATGGTTCGAATAATCACCAGGCCATGGCATGATGTCATGTTGCCAAAACGTGTCAGCAGATTAGATTTGTGGAAATATTATTCTCTCTATGGTGGTATGTGGAACTTATTTTGCAGGGTCAGACGCTATCCTTGTATTCAAATTCTTCCGTGGTATATTCGGAGGAGGAACCCGCCTTGCAATGCCGAAGACAACACTGCGCGCCGGACTCATCGTCATTGAAGCCTGGTTTAGGGGCTACTGAGGGAGTCCTGGATTAGGGGGTCTCCGGACAGCCGGACTATATCCTGTGGCCGGACTGTTGGACTATGAAGATGCAAGATTGAAGACTTTGTCCCGTGTCCGGATGGGACTCTACTTGGCGTGGAAGGAAAGCTAGGCAATACTGATATGGATATCTCCTCCTTTGTAACCGACCTTGTGTAATCCTAGCCCCCTCCGATGTCTATATAAACCGGAGGGTTTTAGTCCGTAGGACAACATACAATCATACCATAGCCTAGCTTCTAGGGTTTAGCCTCTTTGATCTCGTGGTATATCAACTCTTGTACCACTCATATTATCAAGAATAATCAAGCAGGACGTAGGGTTTTACCTCCATCAAGAGGGCCCGAACCTGTGTAAAACATCGTGTCCCCTGCCTCCTGTTACCATCCGCCTTAGACGCATAGTTCGGGACCCCCTACCGGAGATCCGCCGGTTTTGACACCGACACCGCTCTTTGCACAACCCCGCGCCCGCCAACCGTAGAAGGGATCCCAGTGACCCCATAGGTGTCGTTTCCCACCGACATCTCTGGCGTGCTAGGTAGGGGGCGCGCAGTTGTGGAAATCCGGTCTAGCAGTTAGTTTGGCAGTTCTTCATCGCCATGGCTCCCAAGAAGAAAAGGATCACAACGCTCGGTTTGTCAGGGGACGAACGGCCCGTACCAGTGCGGGCGAGTGGTGGGCGGTCGCGGATGGAAGCCGAGGCGCGACCCGTGAACACCCACTTCGCTCTGGCAGCCAAAGCCTGGCGAGCGGCATCGTTCGTGCGCGAGACGAGGGGCCACACGCCACCAAATACAAAGACGAAGCCGGGCCCCCTGCAGGCGGTGTGGGGCCCTCCAAGGGCGGCGTCGTGCCACCCACGGATGGCACGGCGACTTCCGAGGCGCCTACGCCTGCGCCCCCGACGCGCTCGTCCCAGGTTGTGCGCGACGAGCAGCGTCACAACACTGGTGCCCCTGGGCACCGCCGTGGGGAAGAGTCATGTGCATCATTCGCGAGACATAAAAGGCCAGCTCGCGCGCCGAGGCGCTGGCAAAAACGGCATATAGCCGCCAGGCCGTGATAGAGCTCCTTCTATGTGGTTAGAAGTTGGAGCGGGTCACGGTCTACGCAGCTTTCGCCACCACCCACTCCAGCAGAAGCTTTGGCACGCACGCAGTTGCTCCTCGACTTTCCTCCTGCTGTGGAAAAGCTCAACGTGTGTAGAGCCACCATCCGAAGCCTCGTCGGTGTTGCCAACAAAGATGAGCCATGATTGGCGGGGCCCTCGGGCCGGCGCTCCGTCGAGCCGCCGCATGCCAGTGGTGCAAGGATTGGGGGTGCTTCGGCCACGGTGCACTCTCCTCCTCCACGCCAGCCACAGCGGGTGTCGATCTGTCGTGACAAAACCTGTGATAACATATCCATAGCGTCGTCTGACCCACGGACCCACCACGATCAGCGCCAAGTTCTTCGGGAGCGAGCCCGCGAAGACGCTCGAACCACCATCGAGCGCCGACGCGATGCACCCCACCAATCAGATTGGCGGGCGAGGCCCACTATGGACCACCCAGCACCGGGAGGCTCTGGCGGCCTACCCTACGAGGTGGGTGGCCCAGCCTTTACCCGTGAGCTACGGCAGTTCTAGTGTCCCTCCCACTGCACATTCAAGCCCGACGTTGGCGAGAAGTACAACAGCAAGACCCACCCGTCAGAGTTCCTCAGCATCTACACCATCGCGATGCAAGCTGCTGGAGCCCGCGACGATAAGGTGCTTGCCAATTACTTCCCGTTGGCACTCTAACCCAATGTCATGTCATGGTTGATGCACTTGCCGGCGGATTCCATTTGTTCTTGGTCGGACTTGTGCCATGAGTTCGTTGGCACCTTTACCGGAGGCCACCAAGCTCATGGCCAGGCAAGCGATTTGCATATCATCCCCCTGAAGGAAGGTGAAACCCTGCGCAAGTACATACAGAGGTTCAGCCGGGTGTAATACAACATCCCAAATGTTCATCCCACCGCTGTAATCAGCGCATTCTATCAGAATGTGTGCAACTGCAATATGTGTGAAGAGCTAGCGATGAACAAGGTCGAAGATGTGGACGAACTTTATGTTCTGGCCGATAGGTGCGCTCAGGCTGAAGAGGGGAAGAAGTACCCCGTCGAGGACGCCGGCGTGGCAAACCGACTCCATAGACGAAGACGCATCCGCCCCGATGAAGAAGGGTCGGCGCCGCAACAGGAAGCGCAAGGGCAAGACCGTGCTTGCCGTCGAGGGATCCGAGGATACCGGCGCTGCCAAGAAGGCCAAGGCAAACGACCTTGGCAAGGAAATTGTCGGGTGCGCCGCTTGCCGGGCCTTAGCGACTGCCGACAAGCTAGGAGGCTCCGACAAGCAATATTGCAAGATCCACCGCACCAAGGGCCACGACCTCCAGACCTGCCGGCAAGTCAAGCTAATTGCTGAGAAGCAAAAAAGCTGAGTACGAGAGGCGGGACAAGGAGAAGGGCTAGGATGGTGCCGAGGGATCTGGCAAGAAGCGTGGCGGCCAAGGGGGTCGCCGCGGAAAGGATAACCAGCAAGAGAGGCCCGCTCGGGGCCGCGACAAGAAGCAAGGAGATGATGATCATGATGAAGATGATGAGTCCGGCGAGCATGAGTTCTAGAAGGCTACGGAGGCCATGTGCGCTGACGGTGGCGCCTCGCTGCACACTTCTCACCGCCAGCTCAAGCAGTGGGTGTGTGAGATCACAATAGCGGAACCATCACTCGATGCTCAGAAGCCACTGAAGTGGTCCAGCACGCCTATCATTTTTTACACCGAGGACCACCCTGATCACACAACTGTGGTTAGGTGTTTGCCGTTGTTGGTCTCGCCAATGATATGCAACCTCAAGGTGACAAAGATGCTAGTTGACAGTGGGGCCGGTCTAAACTTGATCTTGCCCGTTGTCATCAAAAGGCTGCAGATCCCTGATGGAGACCTCAAAGATACGGGCACGTTTCAAGGGGTCAACCCGGGGAGGAGTCAGCCGAAGGGTAAGGTCACGCTGCCCGTCACGTTTGGAGGAGAGTTAAACTACATGACGGAGAGGATTGTTTTCGATGTAGCCGAGATCCCCTTGCCCTACAACAGGATGCTCGGTCGCCTAACACTAGCCAAGTTCATGGCAGCATCGCATTACGCCTACAACACACTGAAGATGCCTGGGCCGATGACCATCATCACCGTCCCCTCCGACAAGAAAGATGCGCTGATCTGCGCCGACCAACTCTACCGGGAAGCAGTTGCAGCTACTGCCGCCAAGGCACTCCCTCCTGCCGCTGGAGTCCCGACAGGAAAGAAGACCAGCAAGACCTCTCGCACCCACTTCGGCAAGCACACCTATTCGGAGTGTTGTGCTCCCATCGAGGACGTGCCAGAGAGCTCCACCGGCAAGAGCAAGAAATCCAGAGCTGTGCTACCAGAGACCAAGAGGGTGTCCATCGAGGAGGATGGCACGGGAGGGGATTTCACCATAAGCTCCACCCTAGACAGCAAATAGGCAAGCGCGCTCGTCACCTTCCTATGGGCGAATGTCGACGTGTTTGCATGGCAAGAATCCGACATCCACGACGTTCCCAGGGAGGTGATTGAGCACCATCTTGTTGTCTGTCCTCATGCGCGACCCGTCAAGCAGAAGGTCAGGAAGCAAGCTTTGGAATGACAGGAGTTCATTACGGAGGAGACCAGGAAGTTGGAAGCAGCAGGCTTGGTGAGAGGAGTACTCCATCCGACGTGGTTGGCCAATCCGGTGGTGGTGCGCAAGGCAAATGGGAAGTGGAGGCTGTGTATTGATTACACAGATATCAATAAGGCTTGTCCCAAGGACCCTTTCCCGTTGCCGCGCATTGATCAGATTGTTGAATCCACAGCCGGGTGTGATCTGTTATCATTCCTTGACGCCTACTCGGGGTACCCCCAGATCTTCATGACAAGAGAAGACAAAGAGAAGACAGCGTTCATCACCCCATGTGGCACGTATTGCTTTTTACGGATGCCTTTCGGGTTGAAGAGTGATGGCTCGATGTTTGCTAGGGCAGTACAGATTGGTTTTGAGCCCCAACTACATAGAAATGTGGAAGCTTATATGGATGACATAGTGGTCAAAACCAAGGACAGGGTGACACTTGTACAAGATTTGGAAGAGACGTTTGCAAATCTGTGCAAGATCAACCTCAAGTTGAACCCTGAGAAGTGTGTTTTCGGTGTTCCGTCCAGCAAACTTCTCGGGTTCTTTGTGACATGGCATGGGATCGAGGCAAACCCAGACAAGATCAAGGCTACTGAACAGATTGAGGCGCCCAAGCGGATCAAGGATGTGCGTCGGCTCACTGGCTGCATTGCCGCCATGAGGAGGTTCATCTCCAAGTCTGTTGAGCGCACCCTTCCCTTTTTCAAAATTTTGAAAAAGGTGGGCCCAATGGAATGGACCCCAGAGGCCGAAGCAGTGCTACAGGATTTAAAGAAATACCTCTCCTCTACACTGATACTGGTTGCGCCCAAACCACAAGAGCCGTTGTTGCTATATCTGGCGGCAACGAATCAAGTGGTCAGTGTCGCACTAGTGGCGCGAAGGGAGGGTCAACAAAGAGGCAGTGGCAATGGCAGGACTGGCAGATGGCAAGCCAGAGCTCCCGCCGACAGGGCCTGGTGCCGACAAGGCAAGGCCCCCGGCAGAGTCTGATGTTGGTAGGACAGGGCCTGCGCAACCAAACGAAGTGCAGCAGAAGAAGAAAATGATGCGGCACCCGGTTTACTTTGTCAGCTCCCTCTTGCAGGGGGCTAGATCAAGGCACTCCGGTGTGCAGAAATTGCTCTTCGGCCTCCTTATGGCCTCGAGGAAGCTGCGTCATTACTTCCAACCACACGAGATCACCGTCGTCACACGCCTCCCATTGCAACGGATATTGCATAACCCAAATGCAACCGGGGGGATTGTGGAGTGGGCCGTGGAATTGTCGAGCTTTGGTTTGAAGTTTGAAAGTACTTCGACAATCCAGAGCAGAGTTTTGGCAGAGTTCATCGCCGAGTGGACCTCAAAGCCCGACGAAGAGATCCAGGAGACCACCCTCCCCGGCAAGGAGGCAAGTCGCAACTGTATTATGTACTTTGATGGGGCTTTCTCGCTGCAAGGCGCCGGTGCTGGTGTGCTACTCGTCGCACCCACCGTAGAGCACCTAAAGTATGTAATCTAGATGCACTTTCCCAGGGAGATGTCCACGAACAACAGTGCTGAATACGAGGGATTGTTGGCCGGTCTCAGGATCGCAACAGACCTCGGGATCAAGAAGATCATAGTTAGGGGTGATTCACAGCTCGTTGTCAGGCAAGTCAACAAAGATTATCAAAGCTCGTTGATGGAGGCCTACGTAGATGAGGTGAGGAAGCTGGAGGAGCGCTTTGCAGGTATACAAACGGAGCATGTTCCCCGAGTGCAGAACAACATCGCCGACTACCTATCGAAATGCGCCGCCTTCAAACTACCTATGGAACCAGGTACTTTTGTGCTTCGGATGGCTCAACCATCTGTTGAACCATCAACAGAGCAGAACAAGCAAAGGAAATCAGGCCCCGGCAAGTACTTCCCACCGAGCTCCCAGGAGCCGCCGACAAGGATGTTGCCGTGGACACTGAGCCAGCCATGGGGCAACCAACTCCGGCGGGGCGTCAAGTCCTGGCTGTAGAGACAACTGCTCCCATGGCAGAGGAAGTGCCTTTAGTCCTTGCCGTCGAGCCCCAGGCTCCGGCGTGGGCACAACATACCATCCGATTTCTCTAACACTACAAAAAAGACACAGCCGTGACATTTTGGGCCGAACAAATTTTTTTTCTGTCATACTTATGATATTTCTATGACGATAATTGTGACCAAACCCGGTATCATCATAGATGTGGTGGGGTCCTACTTCTATGACAAAAAATCATGACAGAAAATGGGCTTTTTGTCCTCGGCGGGCCAGAGACGCGGCTACATGACATTCTTTGGGCCGTCCATGACGGAAAAAACCGTGGTAGAAGCGAGGGCGAGGAAAATATTGGGGTGTTCCCGATTACAGTGGCTGGTCGGGGCCGAGCGATGTGCGTTTCTCGCGTACATGCACATGCGTGGGTGTGAGGCGTTGGGCTCTAACTGAACCCGAGCGATTGCACTGCAGGCTAAGCGTTACTGAACCCGAGCGATCGATCGATGGCTGTTAACTGAACCCGATCAAGCTATTCCTTCGCTACTGCTGCTAACTAAAGCCGATCGATGCTGCCTCTGGATGAACAGTGAGCATTGCTGGGGGGTTGGATGAACAGTTCCCGGTGGGGGTGGATGAATAGGACCCCGTGGTGTTGCCTCTGGATGAACAGGACCCCGATCGATCGAGCCCGTTGGGGCTGGATGAATAGTACCCCATGGAGGGTAGGATGAACAGGACCACCCCGTGGAGGGCAGGATGAACAATAGACGGTGGAGGGCTGGATGAACAGTAGCCCCTGGAGGGGTTGTTGAACAGTAGCCCGTGGAGAGGGCTGGTTGAACAGTAGCCGGTGGAGTAGCGCGCGGTGGAGGCTGGATGAACAGGAGCCCGTGGATGAATAGTCACAGGTGGAGGCTAGAGGAGGTCGACGGTGGATGAACAGTAGCCCGTGGAGGATGGAGGGGGTCGATGGTGGAGATGAAAAATATCCCGTGGAGTCCCATTTTGCGGTACGCCACACCCCTCCCGATGAACAGGACCCCTGTTTCGACCGTAGCGCTCCAACACAAGTCCGTTTCCTCCGTTTTGTGGTACACCACACCCCTCCCGATCAATAGAACCCCCGTTTCTACTGTAGGAGGTCTGTTTCCTCTGTTTTGCAGTACGCCAGACCCCTCCCGATGAACAGGATCCCGTTTCGAACGTGGCTGGTCGAACACAAGGCCGTTTCCTCTATTCTGCGGCACGCCAGGCCTCGTTTCCATCGGCTGTTCCATCCAAGCCGTCCCGATGAACACGATGACGCATTCTGTTCCGACCCAGACAGTTGGCTGCCCATGAACACGACGACGACGTTGTTTTTCCTTTCCTACCCAGCCATGTACACGAGCCCTAGCCGTACATACGCGCGAGTAGGCGTTCGAGACCCTGCCGTATGTACGTACGTGGCCGTATTTACTTTCTTGCACCCTGGCCGCTGTATGTACGTGTACATGCTACATGCGTGCCTCTACTACGACACGTGCGCGCCTCTACATCGACCAGTATGTACACACACGGTCGCGACCAGAATGACAACGCTACGTACGCTTCGACCAGGTGGATCCCGATTGTCAGGCACTTCCTTGCATGCGAAGATGTAGCTGGTGGGTCCCAGCAGTCAGGGGGGCGAATCGTTTTTTTTGCCCGGACGCACTTCCTTGCGTGCGAAGATGTAGCTGGTGGGTCCCAACAGTCAGGGGGGTGAATCGTTTTTTTCCGGAAGCACTTCCTTGCGTGCGAAGATGTAGCTGGTGGGTCCCAACAGTCAAGGGGAAACGTTTTTTTTGCGAAATATGGTGGCCCGTCCGGTGGCTCCCCGCTGTCAGGTGGAGGAATGATTATTTTACGCGTAATAAGGAGGCACTTCCTTGCTGCGGTCGTGGACCCAGCTGTCAGCCTCTCCACGTACAGTACTCTTTCAATGGAAGTCGTTCCTTGACCACGTTGACCACACCGTGCCGAGAGCACCAGGGCGGTGGACGACGGCGAGGCCTAGGAAGGGGACGACGCGGATCCGGGGAAGACGCAGCAGTGGAAGCCCGCGCGGAGAGGAGTACGAGGGTTCACTGGTTCGGCCGCGGTGTGAGGCTTCCGCCGCCGCAGGGCCTGGCCAGCGGTGGGAATAGTAGGGGCGGTGAAGTCTCTGCAGCAGCACAGCTGGCCACGGGAGGCAGGAGCATGCGGCATGACCGGCACTGCTTTGGGCGGCTGGAGCAAGAAGACCAGAGGTTGAAGAAGCACTACGGCTGTTGGATGGACATCGTACGGTCACTGGAGCTAGAATCGTTCATATTGACTAAGTTGACAAAGCACTCCGTCCCCGTCAACTTAGTAGGCTCACAAGTCAGCCACCCACCAAGGTGGGTCCCAACTAGCAGGGGGAGTATTCATTTTTTGGTGCGTAATAAGGAGGCACTTCCGGTGGGTCCGAGCTGATAGCGGGGGGAACGTTTTTTCGCGAAATATGGTGACCCGTCCGGTGGGTCCCAATAGTCAGGGGGGAAACGTTTTTTTTGCAAAATACGGTGGCCCATCTGGTGGGTCCCTGCTGTTAGGTGGATGGATCATTATTTTCTGTGTAATAAGGAGAAACTTCCTTGCTCCGGCTGTGGACCCAGCTGTCAGCCTCTCCACGTACAGTACACATCTAATGGAAGTCGTTCCTTGACCACGTTGACCACGTGCATTCCGTTGCATGCATGCGTCCATGGGCATGGTGCGTCCCCACTATCAGCCTCTCACGTACAGTCATGTTCCGATGACTCTCGGTTGTTGACCATGTTGACCACATCGTGCCGAGCGCACCGAAGGCTGGTGGACGAAAGTGAGGCCCCAGACTGTAATGACCATGAGATGGGGAAGATGGGGCAGTGGAGTCGCAGATGGAGAGGGGTGGGAAACTTGACTGGTTCGGTTGCGCTGTAGCACAGCCGCGGTGCCACCCACGGGAGACATGAGAAAGAATAGAGGTTGAAGAAGGAGCACGTCTGTTGGATTAACATCCAACGGTCCAGCTGCTAGAATCATTTGTTGATTAAGTTGACAAAGCCCTGCGTACACATCCGCTTAGTAGGCCCACAAGTCAGCCACCAAATCTAACGGGTCCCAGCTGTCAATGGGAGGAATAATTTTTTTTGCATAACAAGGAGGCACTTCCTTCCGTGCAAAGATACAGCCGGTGGGTCCCAGCTGTGAGGTGGAGGAAACATTTTTTCAACTTAATAAGGAGGAACTTTCCTTGCGTGCGACCATGGACCTCGTGGGTTCCAGCCATCAGGCTCTCCACGTACAGTGCTCTTCCGATGACTCACGTTTGTTGACCATGCCGCACCGAGCGCAGCGAGGCAGTGGACGACAGCGAGGCCTCGGATGGGAACGACTCGGAGATGGGAAGACGTGGCAGTGGATTCGCAGATTGAGTGGAGGAGAAGGGTTATAACTGGTTCTGGTGCAGCGTGGGGCTACAGTCGGTGGAGAATAACAGGAGGTGTGGAGGGTGGAGGGATAGCCTGGCCGGCGGTGGGGTAGCGCTTCGTAGCGATGCGTGCTAAGCAGAGCCGCTAGCCGCCAGAGGTAGGACCAGGCGGTCCCGGCAACGCTGGAGGAAGAATACGAGAGACTGAAGGTGCATGCCGACCAAGTTGACAATGCCCTGTGTAGGCTTCGACCTATTGGCCCACATGTCATCCTGCAAAAATATGGCATATATTTAACCCATGTTTTCTCTAATGTACAGTCCATTTGCCGGGCTGGGTGAACAAATAATTCCACGTCAATGCGGCCCATTTATATTATCTAAGAAATCCCAGCCCATTTGCACTTCCTTCAAATACACGAATTAGCTGGGCTCGTTATATATATAATGTTATGTTAGAAGGAGCAATTAATATCAAAAATAAATCGGAGAGGCACATTTTTTATATACATAATTAAAAAATTAGCGAGTTATTACTCAAAATAAAAATGAGCGCGTTATTATTACATTGGTCCTTAAAATCTTCGCAAGCTTTTGTACGCAATCACAAGGATTTTCCTTGCCTGTGAGTCAAAAACAACCAGGATTTTCCTTGACAACTTCTGTTAAACATTTACTTTCATAAATTAATAACACGTGGGATGTTTTCATAATGTATATATAAGTCTCTATAAAATATACGATAATAGTCATAATATAAATATATATAATGTGGTTAAAAAATACATTGGGCTTCTGATCTTTAAGAAAAAGCCCATAGGCCGGTATGGACATCAAAAAATAAGTTGAAACCACTGTCACACATATGTCATGGGCTACGCATGTTAAAATACAAAACCTAGGCCTAGCTGATACTTGTTCGGCCTCTGGAAAAAAATGATACCAGATCCCCGAGCGAACTGGATTATAGAGGGGGCCGGCGGCATGACTGAAGAAGCACATCAGGAGATATATTTTTTCTCCAATGGATGGCTCTCGATGGCGTTTTTTACTTGCCTCTGCACCATACAACTTGTATTTTTAGCCTCCTAGTCCGTGGTGGACCAGCAACCCATTTGCTGGGCGGGCCAACCTACAGAAACCAGCACTCGATTTTTCATCAAGCCCCCAAAACAACGCATTACTATGTTTGTTTTGAGGCCGAAAACATTACGGCAGGGGTAGAGCGGGGGAGGGGGCAATACAGAGCAAAAATATTAAAAAGAGCTGATGCGCCATTGCTACCCTAAAAAAGCAGGTGCAATTCTTCTCGAGAAGAAGGTGTGTCGTTGACACCCACACGTCACATACCCCACAGTAGGCATACTAACAAGTTCACACACAAGCACAACAGAAAAGGTAAACATTTGTATCATACTCAGGTTCACAAGACACGTTCATATTCATAGCCAACAGTCACTATCGACAACTCAAAAGATTCATATATACACAAGTTCAGCATGTCTATGGATCCAAATGATTGATAGATCACACAACAATATTCATAGATAATTCACAAAAAGATTCAGATATACACATGTTCAGTATATTTATGCATCCAAATGATTGAGATCACAGCCAATATGATCCATGGACAAACTTTAATTACCTAAGCTATAGACTGGTAAATGGTGTTCAGTCGGAGGTACTTCTTGCTAAAATTAATGCTTGTACGAGTAAACTTTCGACTACATAAGAGGCAGCACAGACAATCTGAACTTTGCTTGTAGGTTTATCCTCAAATAGTGGCCTCGTGCCGAGGGAGGTTTGAGCAAATTGGCCACTACTTTCATCCAACTAGTTTACTGGCTCATCTTGGTCCTGTAGCTCGCCAAAATTCTACATTGCAGACTGGTAAATGGTATTTAGTCGGAGGTACTTCTTGCTAAAATTGATGCTTCTATGAGTAAACTTTCAAGTGCATAAGAGGCAGCACAGATAATCTGAACTTTGCTTGTAGGTTTATCCTCAAATAGTGGCCTCGTGTCGACGGAGGTTTGAGCAACTTGGCCACCACTTTCATCCAACTAGTTTACTGGCTCATCTTGGTCCTGTATCTCGCCAAAATTCTACATTGCAAATGAGAAAGGAGGCGGTTGAGAAAATGAACCACCCAAATTTTTTGTGCGGTTCAACTGAAAAGGAGCATCCCTGGCGTGCAGACTGATTAAGTGCCAGATGAATATACGCATCAACCAACTTGTATGGAATCTTTAGACTCCATGCCATACAGTTCGCTACCATATGTGCAAATAACCAAAAGGCACAAGTTGGGACCAAAGACTGGACTGCGTTTTTCTGGGCTATGCGCCAAGCAATATTTTTGGCGTTCACTCTCCTAATACTTGGAGTTTGACAATTGGTTGACGCCGGTTGAGACTCGAATGAATATAGGAACTTCTTCTTGTCAACATCGATGCTTGTCTGAGTGAACTTTGGAGTACATAGCTGCAGCATAAGTACATGTCCATCTGATATTTTTTGTGTAGTTCTATGGAAATCACCCGATGTAATGATTTGCCTGCGAGTTCAGGCTCCAAGTTACTCCTTTATGAAATCAGCAAGCAATAGCACAATACCAAATTACCAATACATATGACAAGCACAATAATCAGGATAAAGACCAGTACCAACCTGTGTGAGGTAGCATACCAATTACTATTTCCTTTGACTAGAAGCCGAGATAAGCCAAGGGACTGACAACAAAGGAAGAATGCAAGCCGAGATTAGCGACTAATAGGAAAGGAAGGAAGCTGTCAAGGCAATGAAGCACCCAAAGTTTTTGTGCAGTTCCACCAAAATCGAGCATCCCTGTTGGCACATATATTGAGAGAGTGAGATTACTATAATAGTGGGACTAGTTGATGAAACATACACTAACAAATAGAAGCACCCTTATTATCTTAATGGGTAAAGTTAGCATTCCCTCCCTGCTCCACCACATGATTCACCTCATAGACAAACATACACACGTACATGATTCAACATAGTGTGCTACTAAAGATTTGTTTAACTCCGACAGGAAAATTAGGCAGCAATAAATTAGTGGTACTTAAGTACTCCTAATTAATTAAGTGAGACAACAGAAGTGGAAGGGCTCCCTGGAGGATCGTCTCACATGTAAGGTAGTCGTTGCCGGAGCCCTTGAGTGCCTCGACTGAGGCCTCTGGCTTCAGCAAGATCGCCTGGGCACTGTTTACTCTTCTTCTTCTTCCTCTTCATGCTCTGTTTCTCAGTCTCCTCACCAGTTGGTGAAACCAAGTACATGATTGGCCTTCTATTTTAGATTTGGGTTTGTCAGTGAGGGAGTACAAGTGTACTAGTAAAAAATAGCATTATTTTCTCATGGCAATAGCAAAATAGAGATGAACACATGCATTAAATATCATTCTTACCTAAAGGAAGGTTATGGTGCCAATATGGATGATGAGGATTGGAACACAGATCTCCCTTTGTGCAGTTCCACCGAAATGAATCAATTGTTCCATTCTGACATTCCAGTTAAACAGCACAAAAGTCACTTCTTTTAAGAAGAGTTTTGTGTGGTGCACCAAAAGGTCACAACAGCAACCAGGTGAAATGGATATCCCTGTTTGCACAAAAAGCTATAGAGGAAACAGTCAGAGTCTCAAACAATTACAGGCAAAAACATTTGGCTCAACTTGTCATGGCTTATAACAGTGGCATGGCTTTATTTTTACCAGGGGCATTAGATTAAGAACAACTAAATATTTGGTATAAGGTCATGGGACAGTGGGTGCACTGGCAGTCCAGCACCATGTACCTAAACAGGGGTATAAAGTGGTGATTCATAGTTTGTTGCCCCGAGAAACAAACATCCAAGAAACATATCTGGGTTGGTCCCATTTTTGTTCACTCTAGACACCTACTCCTATGTGTGGATAGCAAATCTAGTCCTGGTCATACCACTGTGTACAGCGTTACCACTATATTTCCCATTTCGACCAAGAGACCGGTTGGATGACCAGTCTGTACTACTTTCACCCCCTTTCCTTCTTGTTTGTACCAAGTCCGATGTACTACATACTAAATTCCCCCACCCCCACTTTATTTCTTGTTTGAACCAAGTACAAGATTCGACTCCATGAAGTAGCTTTACCTCTAACTATAGAAGAATAAAATAGGTGACGTTGGACCATCCAATCAAGAGGGGCTGAGAGGTAGAAAATGATGCACATCCAGTGAAGTAACGAGCTGGGGAAGTAGAGCTAAGTCGGTTTTGAAGGAAGATATACCTGAAGGTCGTCGGGATGTGGATAGGTGGGCGGCGGGAGGCCGGATCCGCCCACACTAGGGCAACGACGAAGGGATCGGATGACCTCTCGCATCGGCGCTCGGCCAGAGATAACGGTGCAGCCGGCAGTAGGTCTCCTCCCTCGCAGTCGACGACAGACTAAACGCTGCCCCTCCTCCCCTTCACCGGTGGAGGGGGATACGTCCGGATCTGTAACCAGCGGTGAGGATAGAAAGACAGTGTTTTTTGAAGGGAGAAAGACAGTGTTACCACCCCTATCTTGTTTAGATCTGAAGAGGATGAGAGTGTGTTAATAGAGCAACCCTAGCAAGCAAGCGTGGAGGCTCCGACCTATATATACGTAGTGGGGTAGTTTTCCTTTTTCACTCCATCTAAAATTGTGTACTACATGCGAGGTCGTCGTTTTTTTTAGTTGTTGATTGTTTTTTGAGATAGCTACCCTTTTGTTCCAAGTGGTGTTACGGTGTGCAAGGTCACACTTTGTATCAGTCAAGTCTGGTACAAGTCCCTCCATTAAATGAACAACCACCCCCTCGTAAAAATTGTGAACAAGCCCATGGCTAAAATTGTCGGAAACGTGGGTTGCCCCAACATGAATTATTATTTATATTTTCTACTCCCTCCGTTCCTAAATACAAGACTTTTTTATTAGCCACACCTAAGACAATATTTTTTTATTAGCAGTGAACCCCACATGTCATAGACACAAAAAGAGTGGCAAGATTCCCTTAGGCAAGCCAAAGTGTGTCTAACAATTTGAGCAACTCAAGTTAGGCAAGTGTGGCAAGTGTGGGAAAAATAATGTGGCAACATAAGACAAACATAGTCACAATCCAAACAGCCCTATTTTTTGTGACATGCATGAAAATTTGGTTAGTTAAATTTATAGTCAAAAATTGGCAAGGTGCATCAAATCAACACATGCAAGTATCAAAAGGGAAGTCACGACATGCATGCATGCGTTGTACTCCCTCCGTTTCCAAATATATGTCTTTTTAGAGATTGCAACAAGTGACTACATACGAAGCAAAATATGTCTACATACATCCGTATGTAGTAGTCCATTTGAAATGTGTAAAAATACTTATATCGAGTGCAGTGCTTTGATGTGTCGCGTCAACTCGTACAAGACCGAGAAGTTTGATTACTACAACGCCCTCTCCCTCGCGGACTGAGCTCCAGTGCCTTAACTGCACCTGCCTTTGGCTGCATGACAGGTGGGCAACCACCTGTTGGGCCCACCTGTCATAGACGCAAAGGCATGAGTAGTAAGTCAATGAAGCTGCGTCCCTCCCTTGCGCGTGAGCGTGGTGGCTGGCAGGACTAGTAGGAGCTTTCGCTACATGCCTTTTGACGGCAGCAAACTTGTGGATGGAGTTGACCACCATGCCGTCCATGCGAGAGGCAAAGCCGGCGTCGGCGAGGGCTACGACGCCAGTGGTCGCCAGCACCGTCTGGAAACGTTGCGCGGTGCGGGGCCGCAGGCGGGCGCCTTGGATGATTTGGCATAGCCGACTGCCGCTCGCGATCATCGCCTCCATAGGTGCTTCTGGCTCCTGGTCACTTGGTCTTGGATTGGAGTGAGCAGTGTTGCACAGAGACTAAGGAGTAGATGGATTGGAGTGGTGGGCGCCTTCATATGAGAATCCAAACTCTGTTGCATTCACATCATGCTAGCTCTATTCTGCTTCTCCAATTAATTCCCTCTGCATGTAGAGTAATTTGAGGATGCATCATTGACCGTTCAACGTCTCGGGAACTGCTACCCTCTCCCTCCTTGGTATTCAAGCACCTATGGAGGCGAGGCGACTGCCGCTCGCGTCTATCGTGTGTCAGGAGACGTTCCCATCGACAACGAGGTGCCTATGGCGACTTCGTAAATTTCAAGATGATAGTACTAGTATACTCAATATTGTGCACCACGAGCAAGGCCGAGAGGAAAACGAGAGAACTACGTATTTATTTACGGTGTAGATTCACTCATTTTGCTCCATATGTACTCCGTCTCGGCGTAGTCTAGTTACTTGTTGAAATCTCTAGAAAGGCAAACACTCCTTTCTAGTTTATAGGGCTATACTAGCAAGTAGTACTACAATAGTGGGCTCACATAGCAATTTTGCCTCATGCAAGAGTCTGGCTATATGCGTGCTCCAAGGTTCGCAACTGCCACATTAGGGTTGCACTTGGCTCTTCGCCTCTTCGAGAAGACGAACAATGATGTTACTACTACTGCTTCTATAGTATCGAATCCACTACTGCATGTTCGAATCCACTGTTGCATGTTCGTCCACCGCGAGCGGGACGGATAAGCAAAAACTTGTCCTCGTCTGCGAGCCACCGCACGCATGGGCAAGGGAGAAGGCATGTAATAGTAGTAAAATCAAGCTTCTCCTCGTTGTACGAGTTGACGCGACACATCATAGCACTGTCCCCACATGGTTGCATCTAAACTTGGCTGAAAGACCCGCAGTGTACAATACTCCATTTGCTGCAACCTCTGACATCTACCCCACCGCAAATTAAAATATATATTCCTGTCTTGACCAGATGAGCGTGCAAACTAGAATCACCAGGATCACAGGTAGGGCCAGAAGATTATTTTAACCAAAAAATATAGCATGGAGCCAACCCCAACGATTTTAGGGCCTGTTTGGTTCCAATAAGTCACCTGACTTATAAGTCAGGTGACTTAAAACAAGTGACTTATAAGTCATGCCTGTTTGGTTGCTGACTTATAAGTCACCTGACCACACCTTCTCACCTTGTTTTTTATGTAAAGGTGATGGGACCCACGCAAAAGGGGGTGACTTATAAGTTGGGTCTGTTTGGCAAAATAAGTCACTTTTTCACTTTTCGACTTATAAGTTGGTGACCTATTTGGAACCAAATGGGCCCTTAAGCTTACAGGCACGGTACACGCTATCCTAGACTACTCTACACATGAAACTGCCACACGAGCGTCCGGGCTGCGCTTGGCTCTTCACCTCTTCGGGAAGTCGAACAATGGCCCTGTTTGGATACTCTAACTCAGTTAGAGGTTAGAGTTAGATTCTAACCCAGAACTAACCTAGAACTAACTCTAACCAAAAAGGTGTTTGGATAGCAGGGTTAGATGGAGCGCGGATACGGCGAGGCGCCTTCACGGGCGGTGGGAGAGGGAGGGAGGGAGAGGACAAGAAGCTTCGAGGAAGTGAGGAGGGATCTGCCTCGGGAAGAGTGAGAGAAAAAGGTGTTTTTAGTGGTCCTGAGAAGAATTAACCCAAATAAGCACCTCTTGGGTGGGTTAGATTTTTTGGATGAGTTAGATGCATCTAACCCAAACTAACCCTCCTGTTTGGATATTTTTGGGTTAGTTGAGTCCAAACTAACCCAAACTAACTCTAACCCGTGGATTCAAACAGGGCCAATGATGGAGTACTACTGCAGTGGAGGAGTACCACAGTATGCTTCTGGCCATCTAACACTGATTGAACTGCTGCATGTCCACCGCGTACGGGAGGGAGAGCGTGTAGCAAACGAAAGCTTCTCCTAGTCCTGCCAGCCACCACGCTCATGGGCGAGGGAGGGACGCAGCTTCATTGACTTACTGCTCCTGCCTTTGCGTCCATGATAGGTGGGCCCAACAGGTCGGTGGCCCACCTGTCATGCAGCCAAAGACATGTGCGGTTAAGGCGAGAGGGCGTTGTAGTAATCAAACTTCTCGGTCTTGTACGAGTTGACGCAACACATCAAAGCACTGCACTCGATATATTTCAATAATTTGCGTTTACTGATGCATTAATTGCAACGCATGCATGCATGTCGTGACTCTCCTTTTGACACTTGCATGTGTTGATTTAATGCACCTTGAAGTAGTATGAATATGTGATGGTAAAGCTTTGTAATGCCCCGGTCCTAATAAAGCGAGAGATGGTTGTGCACGAGGAGGGCGAGATCATGTAGATGGAACATGACCCGGCAATCGAGCTCTCTATGGTCTCGATGGACCTCACCTTGCTCCACTACCCCTTGTGCCTCCGCCCCTTGAAGCCTCCAGTGTATGAGGTTCGAATACATCTCGTCCATTCGGCTGATCAAGCAAGGTGCAGGTTTCTTGATTGATGTGTTGTTTGATTGATTTGTGCAATGCAAGGGGGGCACCTGGCTTGCGCGGACTGCCGCGTCGAGCGCCTCGGGAACCAGCGGCAGTGCCAGAAGTGCGAGCGCGGCAGTGGCTTCCACGTGCGGAACACGGCGGTGGACGCTGTCCTCTCTTCGGTGAGCATGGAGTGCCCGCACGAAGGCTGTGTGCTCTACGTCACTTACCACAAGCTCGCCGATCAGCAGAGCGTGTGTCCGCTCGCGCCCTGCAAATGCCCCATGCCCGTCTGCGGCTACGAAGGCCCGCTGCCGGTGCTCTCCCACCACATCAGCACCGTGCATCCCATGCCCGTGCACAGAATCCAGTACGTCAAGTCCAGCTGCAAGTGCCACTGTCGGAGCCACGGCTCTTGCTATTCGCGGAGGAGGACAGCCACGCGTTTTTCTTGGTCGGCGGCGTGCTCGACATCGAAGCACCTATCGCCGTGTCGGTCGTTTGCATCAGAGTGGGGGCGTCCCCACTGCTGCACTACATGGCCAAGCTGTGGGCGAATGGCCTACCGGGGAGCCCAAAGGCAGGACCGACGCCGTCAAGGTGGAAATGGAGGTGACAAGCAGCAGGGATCCCGGTGACGTCACCGTGCAGGAGCTGACCTTCTTCACAGTTCCGCCCAAGCTGCTGGCCGGGGCTAAGCTGGTGTCCCTCCACATTCAGATTGACAAGCTCACATCCTAAATGATTCTACAGTGCCTTCTGTTTATCTTAGTAATATGCTAATATAGGGGTTAGCGCGGTCTACTTTAGCTTAAGAGATGGTGGGTTTTGGTGGCGATGCAGCAATTACCTCGACATCAGATCAGCAGTGAAAGTAATTTCGAACAGTCAAATGGATATTTTGTGTCTATTGGATATAAAGATCCTTTGGGTAAGAAGTAACAGCTTATATGCTTTTTTTCAAAACGGAACATAATTTTTGTTGACATGCACTAATATTTTCGAAACGGACGTCGGGCTGTAGCTAGAAGGGCGGTTGGGACGCGGCATCGGCCCATACCGTGGTGACCCCTGATTGGGATGCACCAACTGTGGATTTTCTCCCTCGCCGACGTCGACAGCGTCTACGCAGAACATTGTTCCCTTCCCCCAGCTGCAGGATCAGGCCGGATATGTGACCAGCGGTGTGGCCACTGTCGTTCTATGCTTGTGGAGACAACAACCCAAGCAAGCAGGCTTGTAGATTAGGCTCCTGCTACTCTATATATAGTGGTTTCCTTTTTCTCTCCATATCAACCATTTTATATTGCGTACGTGACTGCTCCTTTAGTGGCCCCTACATGTACTCCCCCTACGTGTATGCAACAGTCACATGTACACATGGACGCAAAAACGCGCGTGACGCCCTAATGCATGCATGTCCGAGCACACGACGGAGCACACATGGTCACGCTCAAGTGCTCAACCTACACGTGCATGCACACACATACTCGGCCAGGGTGAGCTAGTGACCGTATAAACACCAGAAAATGTATATAATGAGCACAATGAGCGTATTATGAAGTCCACTGACTATATTTTTACAAATATACAGTGACAGACAGTGTATTTATCTCGTTTGAAATTAAGCCATATTAACCGGAGAGGAGGCAGTATGGACTAGCATTACTTTGTTGTGTCCCGTCAACTTGCCGAACAAGGAGAAGCTTGCAGGACGGGAGAAGCTTGCGCGCGGTGGCTCGCAGGACAAGGAGAAACTTTTGACTAATGCAAGCTGTCCTTCGCTCAGGCGGTGGACGTGCAACAGTTAATTCGGTGTCAGATTGCCAGAAGCATACACTATACTACTAGTGCTATTATTGTTGCACTTCCCGAAGAGGCGAATAGCCAAGCGCAAAGTTTACTAGTACTAGTACTACTACTATTATAGTCTATAGAGGTAGTACTAGGAATCCGATGGAGGAGCGTCTGCACTCTTATTATATTTTTAAAATGTGATAAAGCAATCTTCAACACATTTGGTTCTCTTCGAGGGTTCTCGCATGTGATAATGGAAGTTGATTGCATGGAACACTCGCCACAATTCTCGCTTAATTCTGGCTCATATCCTGTTACAAACAGGAGCGCTCGGTAATATTTCCTCTTTTTTGTTATTCAGCATGTAAACAGGTCAGCAAACCTTGCGGTGCATCTTTGTGCGAACCGTGCTTGCTGCACTTTGAATGTGGCCGAGAGCTGGCTTGATGAAACACCTCGCTTCCTACTTCTTTTTTTGCGGGGTACCTCGCTTCCTAGTGACCAGTGTCTTGGATGATCGTCCTAAGAATATTTGTATATGAATAAAGCTCTCTCATTTACCTGCAAAAAAGATTAAGCCATATTAACTGGAAATGAGGGAGTATGGACTAGCACTACTTGTTGGTGTGTCCCGTCAACTCGTAGAACGAGGAGAAGCTTGCCGGACAAGGTGAAGCTCGCTTAGACCTTTTTACTAATGCAACGTACCCTCGCCCATGTGGTGCACATGCATCAGTTCATTTGATGTTAGATTGCCAGAGGCATACACTGTAGTACCGAACATGCGGAGTACCATCATTGTCCGACTTCACGAAGAGGCAAAGAGCCAAGCGCAAGGTTTAGTAGTACGAGTAGTACTACTACTAGAACCGCATGGTGGAGCCTCTGTACTCTTATTTTTTAATCTCTGATAAAGTAGACATTTATTCCAGAGAAGGACGGAAAACGGCAGCCCAACATGTAATGATGATATCGATCAACCATGCTCGAATATGTCTTGGCCTCCGTGTGAGCCCGTCTGTGTGTTCTCGCTCCTCGTCTCTCTCAAGGAATGGCGGGTTGGCCATTTTGCCATCAATTGAGATCGGTTTGCTCACACCCCGGTCCCACGTGTCAGTGATATGCCAAGAGGAGGTGCATTGACCGACTGGTCATACGCGTACTTGGTTTTCCACCTTCATACTACTCCTCCCTCCGCCACAGTTTACAGGGCGCGCTTCATTATGATGCATTTCTCTCAATGCATTTCCACCACCAGAGAGACTTTAGATGCGTTTGCTTTAATGCTCAATTAAGTAGGGCGTGGTAACTGCAATTTTCTCTCGATGTAGTACTACAGAGTGGAGTACGTGCATGCATGTGTGTACCCGGGGTGGAAGCACTACATGCATGTGTGTACGCATTATTTCCTCTAGTAATAGACGCCGTGCTATAACTACCAATGCTATTTTTCAGGCCGATCGCTAGTCGCCTTGGTCCTAGAGATTTTCTCTTTTTCTAAAGCGCGCTCTATAAACAGTGACGGATGGAGTAGTATGAGCGGATTCAAAGAAGAGCGTATTGATGGTTGCTTCTTTCGAGCAACTTACAGTGGGAAAGGTGGGGCTTATGATTTGACTCCTCATTATTCACTATTAATGCGGCACAATGACTGGTCTGAGTCTCCATTGCGGCTATGCACTACCCCCTCCGTTCTTAAATATACTCCGGAGTATTTGTCTTTCTAGAGATTTCAACGAGTGACTACTCAAGTATTTGTCTTTTTAGAGATTCAAATGGACTATTACATACGGATGTATATCGACATATTTTAGAGTGTAGATTCACTCATTTTGCTCTGTATGTAGTCACTTGTTGAAATCTCTAGAAAGACAAATATTTAGGAATGGAGGGAGTACAAATACGAAGCAAAATGAGTGAATCTACACTGTAAAATATGCCCATTTGAAATTTGTAAAAAGACAAATATTGTTGATGACAGTTGCGACGACAAAAAAGAAGCATATTCCTTGTCCTAAGGGAAGATAACAACACGGTTGTGTTTGTCTAAAACGGTGATAGGACGAGATTGCAATATGGAAAGTACGCCGGACGAGGTACGTTTTGTGCAAAGAACTATGGAAGATCCACATGCAGCGACGTGGGAAGACGGGCAGTGGAGCAAGGCCGGAGGGGATACCTGGAGGTCGTCGGGATGTAACTAGGTGAGCGGCGGCGGGCAGAATCTGCCCATACTGCGACAGCGAGCAAGTGGCGTAGGCCCTACCGCGCCGGGGCTTGGTTAGAGGGAACTGCATGTACCGCAGATCGGGACATGCTGCCTCGACGTCGTCGAATGAAGAAACGATGAACGTCCTCCCTTTCCGACGGCAGACGGGATGCAGCCGGATTAGTGACCAATAGTGAGAGAGAGAGAGAGAGGCCACTGCAGCCTTGTGTGAGATACTCTGAAGAGAGACAAACCAGGAAGGGAGGCTCCATTGTATATAGTGGAGCGGACTACCTTTTTCTCCATAAAAATTGTATTATATTCTGTGTACGTGCCATTGAGCGATATAACTTTATTTAAAAATAACGCGCCAACGCATCAATTCGAACTTTGTTTCGTGCACGCGTGGTACACGACCTCCGTAGCTAAACAACCGCTACATGCGTTCAAATTAGCACGTGGGCTGCCATTTCATACAGAAATGAGCTCCACCGTGTACCTGTGCAGGTGTGGCTAGGCACGAAGCATGAGTACGTGTGCACGATGCACCTATTCTCTTCTTGTATATGTACACCACCTACGTGGGGTTGTGTGAGAGAGATACAAACGTAGATAGATATAGTGTGTGGGTTCGTGAGAGTTTTTTTCGGGGAGGGGGGTCAATCAAAAAATGTAACATATGCAATGTGTGTGAAATAGAGTCATGGATATATCATATATATAGAGGGGGCGATCCACGAGAAGAGAGTGGAGGTATCATCGACTTGAGGTGTCCACAGAATCGAAGAGAGGGATGATGTGTGTGTGTGTGCGCGCGCGGTCAATAAAGAGTGCCATCAAATTTGTGTGTGCCCACGTCAAAGATATAGAGTGGCTGGCCTACTAGAACGAGAGAGGGGACAGGTGCGGTTTGTCTCTGTGGCATGGATACCTACCTACAGCGCTCGACTATCGGTGTGTGGTGGGGTGGGGGAGGGAGTCCTAATTAACTATAGAGGTACAATGGCTGGTATATGTGTGGAGGAGGAGAGAGGCCTACCTCATGTATTAAGGGAGATCAATCTACCTCATGTATTAAGGGAGATCGATCGACATCCATGCATATGTGTAGGAGAGGAATAAGGTTGGGAGAGAGACGGAGCTAGAGTGTTGGAAGGGGTGGTAGTGGAGTTGCTTCTAACAAATGGTGGGATAGGCTTGCTAGACAATCGGAGGGCACGCCTGCAATATCAATAAGAGAGGGTATGGCTGCCTATCTGTGCACGTGTGTGAGAGAGACGGGTCAGGAGGCATGCACGAATGATGAGGGTGGAAGATATGGCTGTGGTAAGCGGACATAACTACATAGGAAGATCAATCGTCCTTTGTTAGAGAAAGGAGAGACATAACTTGTGAGGTACGTGGATCGATGGGGGGGAAATAGTTAAATTCGACCTAGGTATATGTTGGGAGATCGATCGGTATACATGCATGTGTGTGTTAGAAGCAAATGAGGCATGGGGAGAAGGATAGAGAGAGAGGTATGCATCTAGGAGGTGGTGCGAGAGTCATACTATATCGACGGGGAAGGAGTGTGCGAGTACGATATCGATGAAAAGAGTGGTGGGAGTGAGGCATGGACGGTGATAAGAGAAGAGGGGAAGCTTGAGTTTGTGCTAGGCACACCTAGCTAGAGAGGCATATCGATCGAGGTGTGCTGTAAAGGAGCTGGGGGAGGGTCCTACACACACCATGGGTGAACGACCTAAAGTGAAAAGACGAATTTGCGCGATGGAGCTAGAGAATGCTGAGGGAGGGTGAGAGGGATGCGGGCATCTGCATGCACGAGAGAAAGTTAGCTCTAGCTAGCTACAAAGATAAGAGGATTGTGTGGGTGTAAAAGACGAATAGAGATCATACTTCATTATAAAAAGCGAATTCGGATATTTGAAGAGTTTATCATAGTGTTTTAAACCAACGCATGTGTGAATATATATAACGGTGATACACATGGTGTGGTTATGAACATGTTATACTACATATAATATATTTTATCTATACTCTTATAAAAGACGGAGTTGTTGATGATGGTGCCATCCTGCAATATAGGCCATCCGATTTATATCTGACGGATAGGAAGGAAACTATGGAAATTTTGAAAAAAAAGATACCCACACCCCTCTCCATATTTGCAAATTAGGCCTCCCCTTGATCATGTTGATGTTCTCTGGAACGCATGAGCATCTTGCTAGTACTACGTATAACATATAGAACATTGATCATAATTTGGGCTAATGTGTGGCTTTGGCAGCTCAAGTCTAAATACTTGTCATAATATAGTGGGCGGGGCACTATACTATGTGTGATAAACACGGTGTACACGTATGGAACATGGTTTAGATTATGAATATATAGTTAGTACATCAAATTTACTATTATTTCGAATCAACATCAAGTGTATTCAAAAAATAGAATTCGAGTTCATGTAGTACACATAGTTCATATCTATCTCTATAGTAATCATGTGGTGTGTTATTAAGGTAATACATGAATGATGGTTGAAGTTGGCAACAATCATGATTGTAGATTCTTATTGAAATAGAGAAACGAATTCAAATTCAGTTCGAATTGCAGCGGTAGTATAGACATTTGGAATGCACTAAAATGTTGGTATGAGTAGGTTACATGCATTATACAGCAAGCGAAAAAATTTAATTGGACATAACATGGATTCATACTACCGAATAGCCTTTAATTGCACTAAATTGTTGGTATGAGTAGCTTTAAATAGCATTTTTATAGTAAAATGGGGCAAGACTCTCTCTTTGTGTGGTGTGAATAGTTTTATTTTTTTTGTTTTCTTTTTGGATGATGGAAGTGTGAATTGATATGGTACGTACACGTACAATATTACACGTTAGGCTTGTCCCTAAAATTCAACCAGCGCCTTGTTATATCTCGAAAATTCAGATATCGTGCTCCCAAAACTGGCGCCTTCATAACCTGCGCCTTGCTATCACGAAATTACAACGCACGCGAAAACTGCCTCCAGCTGCCAAATCCTGACACGCAAAATCCCTCTTCTAACCCTGAGCCGAAAGGGCCGCTAGTTCAAATCAGTGGGGGGTACTTTTGTAACACACCCTACACTTTGGAAAAGCGCGTCCCTAAGTCATGGTTCACCCCCTCCCATCGCCTCCTTTTTGCCATCGAAATCCCAGGCTGCCATAACCTCTCCGCTCCAGCCTCGAAATCCCACCCTCCTCCGTCCGCCACATCACCGCTGCCCAGCCGGAGCCTCTTCCCCGACGATGTCGTCTACCGCAACAACTCGACGTCACTCATCCACCTCCCCGGATGAGGATCCATCGTCCATCTCGTCGTCCCGCCGGTTCAGCCGCCCCGTCCTCCACCTCCAAGGAGCTGCTCCCATGATCGCCTCGTCTATCGTGGCTGCTCCATCCCCACAGCGCCACCTTAACCTGCTCCACTGGAACCGCAGCATCCTCACCGACTCCTTGGACGAAGCCGATGCCTACTCGGCGCCACCAAAGAGGTTGTACACTAATCGCATCGCACCTTCTCCTTAGCTCAACCTCCCGACGCCGACGGTGCTCCATCCCGCACCCCCATGGAGCGGCTACCTTGAAGCCGGCGCCACGGGCGACATCTCCACGGCGGCTCTCCCCCAGTGCGAGGCCCCTTCGGGGGCGGCAGCCATACCAGCCGGATATGCTGCTGCTGCTCCGGCTCTCACTCGCTCGCTCATGCTGCTGCTGCTCTCCCCCTCGCTCATGCTGCTGCTCTGCTCAGCTACACTTCAGTCGACTGAATAGACTTTTGGGTTAGTCGATTTTCAGGGGGTGGGGGGAGCTCGCCGGAGTTAAGGAAGAACCACCTGCAGCAGGGATGGGGGCTCACCGGAGAGGTACCCCACTATCTATCTTAGGGTTCAGGGTGGGGGAGGGGGGCTATAGGGCTGGCCGGGGTGGCGGCGGACCGGTGGTGGGGAGTTGTTTCGGGGCGGCGAGGCGGCGCTGGGGCCGGCGGTTCGGCCGGTGGTGGCTGGCGGCTCAGGGGGGTGCAGGTTGAAGATGAACTACAGGCCCTCCCTAAACTACATGTCAAGTGCCTGTCTGCTACCATTGCGTTCAGTTTTGACAGTAGAATTCAAATTCCATAGTAAATTTTAGTTACGACAGTTAAATTCAGAGTCAACAGTTTTTACCTCATCTGTTGTAGTCAGGTGGTTTTTGGTGATGTAAATTTTACATCTATTTTACATCATCTATTGGAGATGCTATTAGAATCCCACTTGAGATTGACGATGTCTGTCTTGTGCTGCTTCAGCCTTGACGTCTTACGGCTCACCGGGGCTGCTCCAACGATAGAACGATCCATGACAACAGAGCAATGCCCTGGACGCCGTCTACAGATTCCTCAGATCTTCCTCCACACCTCCGACAGCCACCTCTGCCTCAACTGCTTCAGCGACCAACCCAATGATGCTGAGGTCGACACGGCTACGGCAAAGAGGTTGTACTCTTGTTGCATCACCTATTACTATACATTCATGTCAATCCATTAGGGCTATTTTGGTTCAACAAAAAAACATAGCAATAGGGAATTTTCCAATGGCACTCTACTATTCAATTATTCATGCATTTTGTTGAAAGGAATGAAGCGAAACATCCACCTGGACCTACTTTTCAAAATCCTATGCATGAAAACAAGACCAAGTGCATTAGTGGCAGAATAACATTCTAACTGTACACGCTTTCATATGGTTTCACTTTATTTTGGCCATGTTTCTTTGCATTCCTCTGCTGTTCCAATTCCTGTAAACCAAAAACTCAAGTTGACAGAAATCCTGTGTTTACAAATGCTCTGTTTACCATGTGCATTCCTATCCTATTCCGGTGTTTTTCCTATCCATGCGTTTTTAAAATCATGCAAGCCAAATGAGCCCTTATAGAATTACTTCAGTTACAGGTAGGTGTCGACGGGAACTTTGTGTGGTTTGTTCTGCTCTTGCCACGACGTCGTCCACCTCAACTGAGCTGCTCCATCGACAGAAACATCCACCAAACCAGACATCATGACTCCTGACCGTCTTTGTTTAAATTTGCCCCTATGCCATGTTAAAATGATTTATTTCATAACTAAATAACCGTAGCTCGGTTTCTAATAAACTTTATATGTAAATGGGGTAGAATTTTGCCTAGTTTAACATGGTGGCATCACTTTGCATGTTTAACAACTATAAAATTTGGTTTAGGGCAGATCAGCACCAAACCTAATATATGCATATGAGGATTTTACCGGAATTGTTGTTTGTTGTTTCCGGCCTCATTTAAACTTGACTAGATAGGTAGTTTTCTTTGCTTCACCCTCTTGCCATGTTTAACAACATTTAATATTGTTGGGTACATAAACAAGATTGAACTAAATAAGTCACGTGGTGTTTCGTCAATATGCATCCCGATGCACATTGAGCTCCACTTAATTTGTAGGATTGTTTGTGCATGTTGCCATGCCATGCTTCATTAAACCGGAAATGCATCATACTTGATTGTGCATCATGCCATGTTCATGTGTTGGTTGTTTACTATGTTGTTTGCTCCTTTTACGGTGTTGCTTCTTCGGGTTGGTTCCGATAACATCGTGTGTTGAGGATCCGTTCATCTACGTCCGTTTTTCTTCTTCATGGACTCGTTCTTCTTCCTTGCGGGATCTCAGGCAAGATGATCATACCCTTGAAATCACTTCTATCTTTGCTTTGCTAGATGCTCGCTCTTTTGCTATGCCTATGCTACGATACCTACCACTTGCTTATCATGCCTCCCATATTGTTGAACCAAGCCTCTAACCCACCTTGTCTTAGCAAACCGTTGTTTGGCTACGTTACCGCTTTGCTCAGCCCCTCTTATAGCGTTGTTAGTTGCAGGTGAAGATTGAAGTTTGTTCCTTGTTGGAACATGGAGATGTTGTTCGTTGTTCGGAACATGTTTACTTGTTGGGATATCACAATATATCTTATTTAATTAATGCATCTATATACTTGGTAAAGGGTGGAAGGCTCAGCCTTATGCCTGGTGTTTTGTTCCACTCTTGCCGCCCTAGTTTCCGTCATATCGGTGTTATGTTCCTGGATTTTGCGTTCCTTATGCGGTTGGGTAATAATGGGAACCCCTTGACAGTTCGTCTTGAATAAAACTCTTCCAGTAATGCCCAAGCTTGGTTTTATCATTTGCCTCACCCCCACCTACTTTTCCCTTGGGAGTCGCTCTCTCGAGGGTCATCATTATTTTAACCCCCCCGGGCCAATGCTCCTCTGAGTGTTGGTCCACCTCGTCAGCCGCCGGTGACCACCAGGGGCAACTCTGGGCTGGCCTATCGGAAGTTTAGACAATCCGGTGTGCCCTGAGAAAGAGATATGTGCAGCTCCTATCGGGATTTGTCGGCACATTCGAGCGGTGTTGCTGGTTTAGTTTTACCTTGTCAAAATGTCTTGTAACCGGGATTCCGAGTCTGATCGGGTCTTCCCGCTAGAAGGAATATCCTTCGTTGACCGTGAGAGCTTGTCATGGGCTAAGTTGGGACACCCCTGCATGGATTTGAACTTTCGAAAGCCGTGCCCCCGGTTATGGGCAGATGGGAATTTGTTAACGTCCGGTTGTAGAAAACCTAAAGTTAACCTTAATTAAAATACATCAACCGCGTGTGTAACCGTGATGGTCTCTTTCCGGCAGAGTCCGGGAAGTGAACACGGTGTTGGAGTTATGCTTGACGTAGGTTGTTCAAGGATCACTTGTTGATCATACTTTTATCGACCGTGCTTTGCCTTCTCTTCTCGCTCTCATTTGCGTATGTTAGCCACCATATATGCTAGTCGCTTGCTGCAGCTCCACCTCATACCTTTACCTTACCCATAAGCTTAAATAGTCTTGATCGCGAGGGTGCGAGATTGCTGAGTCCCCGTGACTCACAGATACTTCCAAAACTAGCTTGCAGGTGCCAATGAGTCCGTGCAGATGACGCAACCCAGCTCAAGGAGGAGCTCGATGGAGATCTTGTCCTTTGTGTTGTTTCGTTCTAGTTGATCAGTAGTGGAGCCCAGTTGGGGTCGATCGGGGACCTTGTCGCATTTGGGGTTCTTCTTTTATTTTGGTTCCGTAGTCGGACCTTGATTGTATCTGGTTGATGTAATGCTTTAATTCATGTATTGTGTGAAGTGGCGATTGTAAGCCAACTATGTATCTCTTTCCCTTATGTATTACATGGGTTGTGTGAAGATTACCTTACTTGCGACATTGCTTTCAATGCGGTTATGCCTCTAAGTCGTGCTTCGACACGTGGGAGATATAGCCGCATCGAGGGCGTTACAAAAATCTGGAGTGAAAACAAGGCCTTCAGCATAGATAGTGCTACCTGTCGAAGAAGATCTCTTGTTGGGTCCCGATAGCTCCTCAGAGACGGATTCAGAGACAGATGACCAGTCCTATTCCCCCACCGAGGTGTATGCTCTAACTTGGCATGGTTATACTACTCATATCATGCATATGGTGTCTTGCATTGCATAGATTAGACATCATATACACAATATTCAACACCATGTTCTTAGTTCAGACATCATATCTAATGCCCTCTGTTTAGCATATAAATCACATATGTGAATTAAATGATGCGATCCTGATTATTTAGATAACATGTAGGTGAATTATGTCATGCGATCCTGTTTAGTTATTCATCATATCTTTGAATTATGTTATGCTATGCTATCCAGTTTAGATAGACATCATATATGTGAAATTATGTCATGCTATCCGTTTTAGTTAAACAGTATACATGTCAACTATTTCATGCCCTCTTTTTTCCACACTATCTATTGCATGTGTCTCTCATACAATGTCTACACATTCAACTATGTTTCCTGTTTATCAGCCATTTGAATTGGAGCGGGTGATGCCAGCATCTAGCGGACTAAAAACACGATCTTCAAATAAAACAGTGCTACCTCTTGGTGGAGATAGCACCCCGGTAGTACATGCACAAGAACCAGCCCTACCACACATAACCCAAACTCTCGCAGATTGTACCCCTACTGTGATGGACAGAGAACCAGCTTCACCCAATCTAACCCCAACCCCAGCAGATAGTAACCTAGTTCCTGTTGACACAGCACCATCGCCACCACAGAGCTCCCAAACAAGAGCAGTTAGTAAGGCAGCTCCAGTGCCCAAAGGGCCAGTACTACCACAGCGAACCCCAACTCCACCGGTTAGTATGCCTATTCCTGTGGAGGAAGCACAACCAGCTAGTCGTAGTTTAGCATCTATCGCATTTGATGTTGTTAAATCGTATGTGCGTATCTTCCCATCTTGGAAATATTATACTGAAGATGAAGGAAAATGCCAGTTGCAGGTGTTTTTCCACGAGTTATGTGTAAGTAATGTTATTCATGGCAATTACTTTGCTTTGTCCCATACATCCTACCTCCATGATGGTTATAATACAACAAATTTTCCCATTTTTCTAATAGAGAAGGACCGATTTGGAAACTCAGGATGAGGTAACCTGTGCTAATACCTCTGCTATCTACAAGAATGCTTGGTGGCAGTATCGGAATTACCTAAAGAAAACGTACTACACCAGCAAAGAAACTCATCAAATTCCCTTACGTTCTCCTGAAACACATTTACTGGACGATGACTGGGAATGCCTTGTTCTGTACTGGTCCCGAACCAAGAATGTGGTAAGGTCTATAAGCTCATTTTCTATTTTTAAGTACTATATTCTTGCGTCTTACTGTACTCTGTTCATGTAGAACAAGTGCCTAAACCTGAAGAACAACTGTTCTAATTTAAGATTCCATTGCTATCATAGTTCAAAAAAGCGCTAGGCTTTAATTGTGCGTTTTGCCACCGCCTTGTTTATGCGCAGTTATGCACAGATTAAGTGTAGTTATGCGCAATACGTTTCGCCAACGCCTAGAGCCTAGGCGCGCTTAAGCGCTCGCTTGGGCGTGCCTTTTTAAACTATGATTGCTATCGTGCATACTGCTTTGCTCTTGTATCACTATATTTACTCATACAAACTTACTTTTAAATTGAAGGATCCAATCGAAACTTCAATGTCACAGCAGGTATGTTCACACATGTTTCTTTAACAGGCTTGTTATTATCAATAGCTTTGTTGATTTCAAGTTCAATTGTGTATATAGTTGACTTCTCATATCATGCACATTACTAGCATCACAACAGAGCCAATAGTGTTGTTGTACATGTAGACCCGTGGCACCCATCTGAAATCTTGTTGTGCCATGTAGTTTCCCACGCTTTGTATTCTTTCACTGCTGCTTTATCTTGAACTGATATGATTTGAACCGTGTCTCTATTTTGATTTGGCAAGACAATGAAGTGACCATAGGACATAGATATATGTTTGTTCGATGCTTTTATTATGTACTAGTACTTGGCAATAGAAGACTTGGTAGTTTAATCCTGTCCACCTTACTAATGAACTGGTTCACCGAAATGAGTTTCATATACTAGTACATGCTAAACTGTTATGTGTCTGCTTGTTTCTTCTTTTAGAATACTGACAGAATCTGGGGAAGAGTGCCTTATTAAGCAATGGTAAAGGAAGTAATGCAGATAAGGTTCAGGATAGTGACACATCCTTGTTGGTCTCCAACAAAGCTAATAAAATAGCTAAGGAAGACTATCTCGAAGACAGTGAGACAACCCCAAAGTCCTGTCTTGGTTTAGTGTTGGAGTTATTGGCCACTACCACTTGCAAAAGCTATTCAAACTCACTATCTAAATCAGTTCGATTTCTTGAGTCTCAACTACAAGCTGAAAGACATCGATCAGCTTTGCTGCGACAAGAAGCAAAGGGACTGTGGAAGTCCCTGGAGCATTCAAATGCATACTTTCTAGTGCAACAGCAAGCGTTGGAGGATTTTAGCACCAAACAGGACAAAGCTGATAAGCTTGCTAAGCTTATTGCCAGCATGGTGGATACCACGTTTCTTGATCTCTTCTGAAGTTGTTTCAGTTATGTTCTCATTTTGCTGCCGCGTTTATTTGCACTGGTGGCCAATTTTGACGGCCAGTGTATGTAATATGCTGCTTTGTTCCCTATATTTGCACTGGTGGCGAGCTTTGATGCCCAGTGGATGTAATATGTGTAATAGCGGTAATAGGCTAGCGTTAATTGCTTGCTTATTTGTTTCCTTATTGTCTTGTTTAGTTGGATGCTTGTAGTCACTGCAGTTCTTTTTCTGTGTTTTTCTAGTGGCCACAATAACCTATTTTTGGAAACTAGGCCAAAATAATCATGGCAACACATGGACTGTTGTAACCATGGGCCTCCTGCGGGCCGTATGATCCATGGGCCTTCTACGGGCCATAGGATCCATTGGCCTTCTATACGGGCCGTAGGATCCATGGGCCTTCTACGGGACGTACGATCCATGGGCCTTTTACGGGCCGTAGGATCCATGAGCCTTCTACGGAGTGTATCGTCATTTCACCAATCATGGGTTGTACTATTCATGGACAATAACGGGCAGTTTATTGGCCGTATTTGATAACTCTATGAAAACAGCCCAACGGGTTTTTTCGACATGAAAACGGCCCAACGTATTAACGGGGCACAAACGAGCCAACTGTAACCACGGGCTGAATTTGGCCCACAAGCAGAAAATGACAGTAACGGGCCGTAAGTAACCGAATGCTAGAAATGAGCCCAAGAATAAATGGGCCCTGAGAAGGCCGAAAGATATCATGGGCTGGAAACGTCCCAATGGAATAATGGGCCGTTAATGGGTATAAAGTGGTACACTGTTCATTACGGGCCAGTTTTACCACAGGCCATTAAGGGGCCGAGGGTTACTAAGGGCCTCATATGGGCCGAAAGACGTCATGGGCCATACATGGGCCGGAAGTTAAAACGGACTGGAATTATATTGGACGGCCCAGATGACGCTACTGGGCCTAATTTGGATAGGCCGTAAACGGGCCCTAGGATAGCGGGCTGTAAATGGGCTATATGCGAACATGCCATTAACAGGCTTGCCGTGGGCCAGCCCGCCACCTTTTGACCAAGTCAAACGGGCCGGCCTTTTCATAGGAATGGGCCTCTGTTGGGCCGTGCCACGTGTCGGTGTATCATAGGCGCTTTGGGTCCAATGAGTGGATGACATCTGTCCCAACGGTGAGTCGACACGTGTTTCCTCTAGCCAATGATGATTTTACACATGGAAAATCCCCATTGGTCGGGGATGTTAACGGGTTATCGGATCCAAAATCGGACCCGATAGCTTAACGGCATTCCGTTATGGTGGATGCCACGTGTCAGTCACCCTTGACGAAAGCACTTCTGTGACGCGCGATTTATCGTCATGGAAGTGGACACTTCCGTGATGATAATTTTGGTAATGTCATGGAACACTTCTACGACAGCACATGTATGACTATCTTGATTTTGTCATAAATTTTTCATGAATGTACATGCATGACAGAAAACGTGACCTAATGTGACAAACACGTATCATCACGGAAGTGTATTTTTTTGTAGTGCAAGCAGGGGAACTCCCCACGGAGCGGGAAGAAGCGGAGAAAGTAGCCCGTCGGTCTGCCATGTATCAGTTCGTCGATGATGTCCTGTACAGAAAAAGACCAAATGGTGTGAAATTGAAGTGCATTCCCCGGAGGAAAGACTAGAGCTGTTGGCAGAGATACACTGAGCCATATGTGGCTCTCACATAGGGTCGAGGGCCCTCGCCGGCAAGGCATTCTGGCAAGGTTTCTTCTGGCCCACTACCCTCCAGGATGCAATGGCACTAGTAACCAGGTGTGAAGCATGTCAGTTCCATTCGAAGAAGCTTCATCGACCAGCTGAAGCGCTCCAAACAATCCCTCTTTCCTGGCCATTCTCGGTCTGGGGACTCAACATACTGGGCCCCTTTCCCCGTGTTGTCGGGGCTTTGTGTACTTGTACGTTGCAATCGACAAGTTCACAAAGTGGCCGGAGGTGGAGGCAGTGAGAAAGGTGACCGCACAATCAGCCGTCAAATTCTTCAAGGGGCTAGTCTGCCGTTTCGGTGTGCCAAATAGAATCATCATCTACAACGGCACACAGTTCACGAGCCACGCCTTCATGAAGTACATCCAGGACCTCGGCAGCAAAGTCTGTTTTGCTTTTGTTGCACATCCACGGAGCAATGGCCAGGATGAGAGGGAAAATGCTAAAGTGTTGCGAGGCCTTCGGACAAGGACTTTTGACAGGCTATGCAGGTGCGGACGATGCTGGATTGATGAATTGCTGGCGGTTCTTTGGTCAATCAGAACGACGCCAAATTGAGCCACCGGTCAGACACCCTTCTCCCCCGTTTACGGGGAAGAAGCAGTTCTCCCCACGGAACTCACATACGGGTCACCTCGAGTGCTCGCTTATGATGAGCTTGAGCAAGAGCAGTTGCGGCAAGATGACGCAATGCTCCTTGGGGAAGATCGTCTTCGGGCGGCTGTACGAGCAACATGCAACCAGCAAGCCTTGCGGCGCCGCCATAGCCGCAAGGTTCATGACTGAAGCTTTGAGGAAGGCGACCTTGTTATTCGGCACGTTCAGTCGGCCAAGAATTCCAACAAGTTGACGCCGAAGTGGGAAGGCCCTTATCGGGTAATACGAGTCACCAGGCCTGGCGCAGCCCGCCTAGGGGCCGAAGATGGCATTCCAGTGAGCAACTCCTGGAACATTGAACATCTTCACAAGTTTAATCCATAAGGCGCGGTTGCCAGGCTCCCCGGCAAACCACCTTTTGTACAAGCCTTGCCGGCAAGGTATGTAACCCTTTGCACAAAGCCAGGTGCAGACCCTGAGAGTAAATAAATGAAGTGCTGGCGCCCTAAGTTTTAGCATGCATGCTAGGTTGAGTCTCTCCCTCGGTTAGGGTTGATAGTGCTTAGTGGCGGCTAACCCCTAGAATAGAGGTCGAGTGTGCGTCTCTCTGTTCCTTTCCGTCCTCTTTGGTTCACAGGGTACATGGACATTTTTTGTTGATCTATTGGGAAGAAAAAGAACAAACTGGCACATCGGCCCCGGAAAGCCAAGGTTGCGGGGGCTACAGACACAAGGATCTAACCGCGGCAAGCCAAGGTTGCCGGGAGTTGCAACATCAGATAAGTTTTTCTCCCCCACTCTGTGCCCCCGTATGAACCTTGAACGTATAAGGCTCGCTCGCTCTTGTACCATCTTGCCCCCTTTGTCCCGTGTCCAAAAACTCTACTTTGGACCAGAACTTGGTTGTAGTGCGATGGGAAGAGGGCGAGCGAAGGGCCTAACCCTACTCGGCCCCTACCTCCACCAAGAGTGTGACTGTAGTCGAGCCATAGAGCAGGAGGACGGCAAGGCCTGTTGCCGGGATACCATGTTTATCTTAAGACAACGAGGACGCGTTCCTCGGTGTGGCTCTCGCCCACGCACAAATGAAACCCGGCAAACACCCTTCCTTTCATTCATACATTGCAAACAAGTACAATTCATACGGAATGGTTACACGAGCAAGGGGATTACAAATCTTAAAATTTAACAAATGGCCGAAGGCTTACAAACTAGAAAAGATAAGTGCCCCATGATCCCCGTTCTTGCCCTTTTCCTCCCAGGTGCGGTAGGTGAAGGCAAAAAGGAGGAGACGGGGAACGCATCGATAGAGAGCTTGACGAGGAAGGCCCTCGGCAGAGCGCACAGCGGAGGGAGGGGCGACGCGGTCAGTCAAAGACGAGGTCAACGTGCCCTTGCTCGATGTCCTTGTCGTCACTGTCGCTGTCGCCGTCCTCCTCGTCACTCCCGCTTGAGGAGGAGTCTTCATCATCGGAGGAGTTCCCCACGTAGCACTTCAGGCGAGTTCCAGAGTCTCCAAAGACCTTGATGGAGAGCAGGTCATTCTCCATTAATTTGAAATAGAGAACGAGCCCCGTCGTATGGCTGTGGATACGAGAAAAAGTCTTCCATCCGCGACGAAGATACATGATGTGAGGGGCGGGAAATTCAACGTCAACCCGCGTGTCGCCATTCCCGCAGCCTCTCGTATGCAACTTTAGGGTCTGGGGCGGATCGAGCTCCATCTCCTGAGCAAATGGCATAGGGAGACGGAGGCGACGGTGCGGTGGCCGACGCAGCCTGATGAAGAACTCACGAGGCTAGTCTCCGACATGGCCCTCTATTGGGGGAGGCATCGCCGGCGGACGCAAGGCCGGTGCGCCACCCCGTCCCCCTCTTCCCCGAGCGCCACACCGACCTTGGCCTCGCCCCCTCCCCCTTCCTCTCATGGCCGGCTCCGCCTCCGCGAGCTCTTGGGAAGGATGGACGCGCTGTCGAGCAGAGACCCTCGCCCCCACCGACGAAGGACCGGCGCCCCCTCTCGCCATGGCAGATGAAAGAGCGGAGCTGAGGTGGAAGGAGATAGATGATGAAAGATTGTGGGGTGCCATCCCCTCCCCCTTCTTATAAAGGGGCGGGGTCAGGACTCGGCCGCCCCACTCGGCCAATCCGACCATCGGGGGCGCAGAGAATCGAGGCCGACCCGCTACCCCAATCAGCAGCGGCCCGTTTCCCCGCCTCGTCATTCAAGGCCTGCACCCACCGCCTACCATCTTCGGAGCACGGGGGACACATGGCGGGCGAGCGGAAATCGAGGGGATGGATGAGGCGACCGTTCTCCGCCCCGTGGTTGTGGGGCGCGGGCGCCTTGAAGACTACGACCCAAGCCCACTTAGTAAATGAGTTGTGCCTCTGTGTTTTCCTCTTTTTATGGGGAAGGCGCGAACCGCCTCTTTACCACAATGTGACATATGCATGCGAAAACCGCCCCACGCATGATCCCCACGTCACGCATGACCCCCCCCCCCCACATCGCACGTTCAACGCGGGTCATGGGGAAGCGCAGCGGACGAAGAAGTTACTGTAGTAAAAATCCGCCCCGCCTACTCGTGCATCGTTCTGGACCTAGACCAACAACGCATCGCACTTATGTGTGGCCCAGGCCCGGGGGCTCCTGTCGGTGTACAAAAGTAGGGGCTCTCCTTTTACACCCCTTTACTTGTGCACGTGCAGTCAGAGCCGCGCCCACGGCCGCACTGAACAGGGCAGAGGAGGGATGCTCGAGCGCAAGACAGCCAGAGCAATGCCAAGACCAGGGGCGCAAAGAGAGAAAGAGGGTGAGGTGGAATCCCCCGGCAAGACCCTTGCCGGGGCAGCTTCTGCAGCCACGGCAAGATCCTTGTCGGGGCAGCTTCCGCAGCCCCGGCAACATCCTTGCCGGGGCAACTTGCCTGACGCCAGCAGAGCGCGCCACCCTTGATCCCAAGGGGTTCCAACACCATCAACCATATTGGAACCAAGGCTCGAGAGGCACCTCCGTGGTGGCATGCAGATCTTTGTAGAGATCATAAATACACAAGATCAGACGAGAACCAGAAGAAGGCGATCCTTAGCGAGATCCTTGCCAAGGAAGTCCACAAGACCCCCGGCAAGATCCTTGCCGAGGACGACCGCGATGTTGTGGCAAGACCCTTGTCGGGCCCCCGGCAAGGCCCTTGCCGAAGACACCTGTGGGGCCACAGCCAGGCCCATGCCTGCCAAGACTCCACTGCCACTCCCATGCAGCTGCCAGCTCGACCAACTAGGCAGGCATCTGCGTGGCAGTGCGCAACCTCCACACCAACTCAGCAAGCACCTGCTTGGTGGCATCCAGATCTTCGTGAACACTCCACCACCGCGCCAGCCTAGCAGCCAGCCAACGTGGCGCTACAACGCCTCGTCAGCTTGGACGCGCGTCAGAGTCGGGCAAGGCAACGACAACTGGGACGAGCTTCTTTGTCGTCCCCAATAAAGCAAGAGGGGCACGTTGGCAGCGCATTAAATGTGTTTGTCCGACGATGCCAGAGGATAGACTCAATCACTGTACACCTTTCCACCTCCTATGTGCCACTGCGGCGACCCCTTTTGTCTATAAAAGGAGGCCCGAGGCGTACTGGAGAGGGATTCAGATCTTTTGGACTAGACAGACATCGCAGCTAGTTCAAGAACACAAGAACACTCAAATATACATCAAAGAAGGACTAGGGTTTTACGCGTCTCTGCGACCCAAACCTGGGTAAACGATTTGTGTGCTGACCACCAGACCCGCTCTTTGCAGAACCCCGCGCCCGCCAACTGTAGAAGGGATCCGAATGATCCCATAGGTGTCATTTCCCACCGACAAGCTCCAAGCAAAACACATATCATGTGATGAATAAAAATATAGCTCCGAGTAAGGTATACCGATAGTTTTGAAGACGAAAGAGGGGATGCCTTCCAGGGCATCCCCAAGCTTAGGCGTTTGAGTCTTCCTTGAATATTACCTTGGGTTGCCTTGGGCATCCCCAATCTTATGGTCTTTCCACTCTTTATTCTCCCAATATCGATATCTCACCCAAAGCTTGAAAACTTCAATCACACAAAACTTAACAAAACTTCGTGAGATAGGTTAGTATGATAAAGAGTGAACCATTCACTTTGGTACTGTCAAAGACAAGATTCATAATTTTTCACACACAATGCTTACTGTACCATATCATTTCTACAATTTATATTGAGAAATATATGCCATAGACAACAGAAAACAAGCAAATTATGCAATGAACACAGAATCTGTCAGAAACAGAACAATCCGTAATGATCTGAACAGAAACCATACTTCTAATAGTCCAAAAATTATGAAATAAATTGTTGTACGTGATAAATTTTTCTATTAATCTTCTAAAAAAGAATCAACTCAATTGTACTCTTCTGTAAAAAACGACAGCTAATCTCGTGAGCGCAAAGTTTCTGTTTTTTACATCAAGATCACATTAACTTTCACCCAAGTCTTCCCAAAGGTCTTACTTGGCACTTTATTGAAACAAATTCCATAATACATGATTACTACAGTAGCTTAATCATGATAACACACAAAAATAGTAAGGGTAAATATTGGGTTGTCTCCCAACAAGCGCTTTTCTTTAATGCCTTTTAGCTAGGCATGATGATTTCAATGATGCTCACAGAGAAGATAAGAATTGAAACATAAAGAGAGCATCATGAAGAATATGACTAGCACATTTAAACCTAACCCACTTCCTATGCCTAGGGATTTTGTGAGCACACAACTTATGGGAACAAGAATCAACTAGCATAGGAAGGCAAAACAAGTATAACTTCAAAACTTTAAGCACATAGAGAGGAAACTTGATATTATTGCAACTCCTACAGGCATGTATTCCTCCCTCATAATAATTTTCAGTAGCATCATGAATGATTTCAACAATATAACTAGCACATAAAGCATTCTGTTCATGATCTACAAGCATAGAAATTTTACTGGTCTTCACATAAGCAAAATTCTTCTCATTCAGAATAGTGGGAGCAAACTCAACAAAGTAACTGACATGTGAGGCATAATCCAATTGAAAATTAAAATCATGATGACAAGTTTCATGGTTAACATTATTCTTTATAGCATACATGTCGTCACAACAATCATCATTGATAACAACTTTGTTCTCATAATCAATGGGAACCTTCTCCGAAATAGTGGAATCATTACTAACTAAAGTTGACACTCTTCCAAATCCACTTTAGATTATAGTATTATTCATACTCCAAAGTATATAAGTGAAGTTCATGGAGCATTCTACAATTAATATAGACTAACAATATCCAAGATCAAAATATATAAGTGAAGCACACGAAGCATTCTATAAAACCATACTTAGAAGATTTAAGTGAAGCACAAAGAGCAATTCTATAAGATCATACTTAAAAGATATAAGTGAAGCACATGAAGCATTCTATAAATCAATGAAGGTCTATCTCATACTAGCATGGTTTTTATAGGAAAAACAAAAAACACAAAGGACACAAATCATGTGAACAAAACAAAAACCGAGGTATACCGATAATTGTTGAAGAAGAAAGATGGGATGTCAACCGGGGCATCCTCAAGCTTAGATGCTTGAGTATCCTTAGAATATTTACTTCGGGTGCCTCGGGCATCCCCAAGCTTGAGCTGTTGCCTCTCTTTATGCTTCTCACATCAGTAACTCCTCGTTCTTAGAACACTTCATCCACACAAAACTTTAACAAAAACTTTGTGAGATCCGTTAGTATAATAAAGCAAATCACTACCTTTAGGTACTGTTGCAAACGCATTCCAATTTCATATTAGAACTATATCTACTGTATTCCAACTTCACCATGGTTCATACCCCCCGATACTACCCATAGATTCATCAAAATAAGCGATCAACACATAGAAAACAGAATCTGTCAAAAACAGGACAGTCTGCAGTAATCTGGGAGTTTAGTATACTTATGTAACTCCAAAAATTATAAAACAAATATGAAAAATTAAAAATTTTGTACAAAAGTAATGTACAAAAAGTTTCAGACCCATTTTACTTTCCAGTAAAAAATGTAAATTCACGCGCTACAGCCAAAGTTTCTGTTTTTTCTATTGCACAAAGTAAACAAGCAATCTAATCATCCTAAAACCAAGGCTTGGCACAATATTTTTATAATACAATTTATATATACAAGGGGATAATTATTTTCAGAGAATATTCCATGAAATGTTTTACATTGTTCCCATGAGCATGAACACAAGTGTTCAAGGTCGACCCTCACTTCTCCAATGCATCACCTTCCAATCACTTATGTTATTGAAAAACTTTTTAGGTGTGAGAGGCAAGTAATTTTTTTGTATTTTAATTCTTTTAATTTTTTTTATGTTTTACCCACAACTAAACAGAAACAAAAAAGGAAAAACAAAATCTACTTAGTTAATAAAGCAAACAAGCAGACACGAGAATATCAACCCCACGCTATTGCTCCCCAGCAACGGCGCCAGAAAAGAGCTTGATAATCCCCAAGTGCAGGGAATCGCCGTAGAAATTCCCAAAGGAGGAAGTGATAAGTATGGAGTGTTGAACCCACAAGGAGCTAAAGGTAAGATCAATATTCTCTCAAGTCCTATCTGCCACTGATACGACTGTACGTACACCGAACGTTTGCTTCCAACTAGAAACGAGAAATAAAACTACATTGTGGGTATGAAGAGGATAACTTTCCATGATATCAGAGAGCTAAAATATAAAAGTAGGTGCTGTTATCAAAAAGTTAGAATATATTTACTAAATATTATAAATAGCGAGTGTGGAATAATGATGGGTCAGTGTGCAGAATTATCCTAGGCAATTGTTAACAAGACTGGTGGTCGTCATTGCAATTTCATATGAGGGAGAGGCATAAGCTAACATAATTTCTCTTCTTGGATCATATGCACTTATAATTGGAACTCTAGCAAGCATCCGCAACTACTAAAGATCATTAAGGTAAAACCCAACCATAGCATTAAAGCATCAAGTCCCCTTTATCCCATACGCAACAACTCCCTCACTCGGGTTTATGCTTCTGTCACTCAAGCAACCCACTATAAGCGAATCATGAACGTATTGCAACACCCTACAGCGGGAATACCTCACGCTTGCGCGAAACGGAGGGCACAATAGGTCAGCACCAAAATAAAACATACAACTCATACCTATCTAGATCATCAATCAACCCAAAGAGAAAGGATATCTACTCAAAACATCATAGGATGGCAACACATCATTGGATCATCATATGTGGAATAAAGCACCATGTTCAAGTAGGGATTACAGCGGGGTGTGGGAGAGTGGACCGCGTAAAATATATGAGGATGGTGATGTTGATGAAGACGATCACCGCGGTGATGATTCCCCTCCCGATGGCACTCCAGTGCCACCGAGAGAGAGGAGGAGAGGTTCTCCCCCTTGTGCTTCCTCCTCCATGGCCTCCCCCGTGGATGGGGAGAGGTTCTCCCTCTGGTCCTTGGCCTTCATGGTGATGATGGCCCCTCCGGAATCCTCCTCCATAGCCTCCGGTGATGATGGCCCCCTCCAGCAGGGTGCCAGAGAGGGCCTAGATTGATTTCTCGTGGCTACAGAGGCTTGCGGCGGCGGAACTTCCGATCTATGTTATTTTCTGGAGGTTTGGGCATTTATAGGAGAGGTTGGCGTCAAGAACAAGTCAGGGGGCCCCACGGGAAGTCTACGAGGCATAGGGGTGCGCCCCCCACCCTCATGGGGCCCACGGGACTCCCCTCCGGTAGATTTTTGTTCCAGTATTTTTTATATTTTCCAGAAAAATTCTCCGTTGATTTTCACCGCGTTCTGAGAACTTTTGTTTCTGCATGAAAACAACACCATGGTAGTTATGCTGAAAACAACGTCAGTTCGGGTTAGTTCTAATAAAATCATACCGAAATAATATAAAACTATTGTAAACTTGGCATGAATACTTCATAAATTATAGATACGTTGGAGGCGTATCAGCATCCCCAAGCTTAATTCCTGGTCATCCTCGAGTAGGTAAATGATAAAAGAAATAATTTATGAAGTGTGAATACTAGAAAGTGCATAAGTTTTATCAATGATAGTTCTAATAACTTTTTCTAGCATCATTATATATCATAACAGTAGCTCAACTCATGAAACTTCTCATGATCAAGTAACAAGCTATTCACATGTTAAAGTATAGATCATAAACCTTCTTGAAAACTGACAAGTTGTGCTCTTAGTCATCAAACAATTGCAATTCATCTTATTTTTGGGAAGGGTCTATGTAAGAGCTTTGATTCAGCAAACTCCACATACTCAACTATCATTTAATCTTTCACAATTGCTAACACTCATGTGATATTTATGGGTTCAAAGTTTTAATCGGACACAAAGAAAGATAGGGGCTTATAGTTTCGCCTCCCAGCCTTTTACCTCAAGGGTAATGTCAACAAAAATAATTTATGAAAACCTACATCCAAGTGGATATATATATATCCAGATCGCTTCAACACAAAGTGCTTGCCAAAGGAAAAAAGTGTAAAAAGGAGAGGTGATGACCACCACGACTCTTGTATAAGGGTAGAAGATAAAAGTAAAACATAGGCCCTTCACAGAGGGAAGCAGAGGTTGTCATGCGCTTTTATGATTGTATGCACAAAATCTTAATGCAAAAGAACGTCACTTTATATTGCCGCTTGTGATAAACACCTTTGTTATGAAGTCCGTCGCTTTTATTTCTTCCCCATCACAAGTTCGTATAAAGCTTATTTTCTTCACACTAATAGATCATACATATTTAGAGAGCAATTTTTATTGCATGCACCGATGACAACTTACTTGAAGGATCTTACTCAATCCATAGATAGGTATGGTAGACTCTCATGGCAAAACTGGTTTAAGGTATGTTTGGAAGCACAAGTAGTATTTCTACTTGGTGCAAAGAATTTGGCTAGCGTGAGAGGGAAAGGCAAGCTCAACATGTTGGATGATCCAAGACAATATAATGTTTCGAATATAGGAAAACATAACCAATTAAGTTGTCTTCCTTGTCCAACATCAACCTTTTAGCATGTCATATTTTAATGAGTGCTCACAAACACAAAAGATGTCCAAGATAGTATATTTATACGTGAAATCTCTCTTCCTTCAATATTCTTTCATGAATTGTTCAAGTGACCAATTCTGCGTTTGCTAACTTCCAATAAGTTTTCTACCTATACTTATTATGTGTGAAGTCATTACTACCCATGTTGTAAGCATATGAAATGTATATAAATTCAGATTTATAACATTCAATTCATTCAACCATTTACTCATAGGATATATGTGAAGCACGTGAGTAAATGACAAACTACTCCAAAAAGATATAAGTTAAGAACACTGAGTAGTCAAATAATTAACTAGCCTTGGGAGGATTCTTTTTCATTCAAGATTTCAGATCCAATGATTTTATTCAAACAAAAAGTAAAATTGAAAACATGCTTGTCGGTGTAAAAAAGTAGGGGATCTCCTTTTACACCCCTTTACTTGTGCACGGCAGTCAGAGCCGCGCCACGGCCGCACTGAGCAGGGCAGAGGAGGGATGCCGGAGCGCAAGACAGCCAGAGCAACGCCAAGACCAGGGGCGCAAAGAGAGCAAGAGGGCGAGGTGGACACATCATTGAATCATATTATGTGGCATAAAGCACCATGTTCAAGTAGGGATTACAGCGGGGTGCGGGAGAGTGGACCGCGTAAAAGAGATGACGACGGTGATGATGATGGTGATGTTGATGAAGACGATCACCGCGACGATGATTCCCCTCCCGATGGCACTCCGGTGCCACCGAGAGAGAGAGGAGGAGAGGTTCCCCCCTTGTGCTTCCTCCTCCACAGCCTCCCCGCTGGATGGGGAGAGGTTCTCCCTCTGGTCCTTGGGCTTCGTGGTGATGATAACCCCTCCGGGATCCTCCTCCACAGCCTCCGGTGTTGATGGCCCCCTCCAGCAGGGTGCCAGAGAGGGCCTATATTGATTTCTCGTTGCTACAGAGGCTTGCGACGGCGGAACTTCCGATCTAGGTTATTTTCTGGAGGTTTGGGCATTTATAGGAGAGGTTGGCATCGAGAACAAGTCAGGGGGGCCCACGGGAAGTCTACGAGGCACAGGGGTGCGCCCCCACCCTTGTGGGGCCCATGGGACTCCCCTCCGGTAGATTTTAGTTCCAATATTTTTTATATTTTCCAGAAAAATTCTCTGTTGATTTTCATCGTGTTCCGAGAACTTTGGTTTCTGCACAAAAACAACACCACGGTAGTTCTGCTGAAAACAGCATCAGTCCGGGTTAGTTCTAATCAAATCACCAAAATCATATAAAACTATTGTGAACTTGGCATGAATACTTCATAAATTATAGATACGTTGGAGACATATCAGGCGCCCGACGGGGTGAGCCTGGGCGCTGGCCGTGGCGATGCGCCGGTGCGGAAAGGCAGAGTGGGCAGAGCCGGCGAGGTCCTGGCGGAGCGGCGCGGCATGGTGCCGGCGCGGCCGAGTGTAGCAGCAACAGCAGAAGGCAGAGGAGGAGCGATGCGGGGGGAGCAGCGAGCATGCGTGGGCGGCTGGAGCGGGCGGCGGCAGGGGCACGGCAGGAAGGTGGCCAGCCGGCGATGCGAGCACCGCGGGCGGGCGTCGGCGCCAGCAGCGGGTAGCTGTGGCCTACAGCGAGGAGAACGAGACGACGGGGCACACTGGTGGTGCGGCAAGGCAGCGGCAGTGGACGGCGGCGTGGGCAAGCAAGGCAGGATGGGACGAGCATGGGTGGATGGCTATGCGCGAGCAGTAGCTGCGCTAGCGGCGATGCAGGTAGCAGAAGTAGCAGGTAGAGCAACGAGGGCAGCGGTCGGTAGGGCCACGCGCGAGGCGGCCAGGGGCATGGTCGGGGCGAGAACGAGCGGCAAGCGTGACTGGGAAGGGCAGCAGGCACACAAGGCCGCGGTGGCCGTACGTAAGGAGCAGATGGGGCCGAATCAATGGCTCGCGCGGTCGCAGACTACAGCGGGACATAGAGAGGAGGGGAAGGAGGGGGTAGCTCAAATGAGAGCACATGGAGCCTCAGCGACAACTTAGGAGCGGCAGGGGGCGACGAATTCGACTCGGCAGAGCTCGGTGGTTGGAGGTTGAAGACGACCTCGTCCTTGGCGTTGCGGTTGCGCTGAGCTCGAACGGGGCGAGGTAGTCGACGTTGGCGAGGAAGAGGGAGCTCCTGGACGCATCGTGGGGGACGGGGAGCGACAGTCGTCGTGGCGGACGGCGGCGGCGGGTCACGGCGGCGGCCGCGAGGGGGGTTCCTCGATCCAGATCGAGAAAAGGGGGAGTGACGTGGGGTAGCTAGGGTTCGGGTGCCGGGGAGGGGCACCGGCCATATGTAGGCAGGACGGCGCGATGGATGGGCAGCATCTGGCCGACGCCATGGCTGATGCCCTCCACGACCCCCCTCGTGAACAGGAGGAGGAGGGAGGAGTAGGTGGGCCGGCCTGGCCTGTTGGCTGGGCCAAGGTCCAGGGTGAGGGGGGAAGGCTTTTCTCTTTTGTTTCTATTTTGGTTTCTCCTTTTCCTTTTCTGTAGCTAATTAGCTACTGGTTTGTATTTAATTGAGTGACCAAATGAATTTAGTTGAAAGTTAAACTTAACATATAATCCAGACACAACATTGTAGTGTTGCATAAGAAGTTTCAGAACCAAAGGACTTGTTCAAGCATTTTTGGAAAATTGAAATAAGCCAATTAATATGTTGATGCACCACTATATAAATTTCCAGGGGCACTTGGGAACAGAAAACAGGTTGATTCCAACATGACAAATATCCAAGGATTATTTGCCACACTTTGAACATTTTAGTTTTGACATTTTGAAAACTTTAAACTTTTACTTTAATTTAAATTTGAATTTGGACCGGATTCGAACCAATGCGAGTTTAACAACAGGAATCATGATGACATGGCATCATTAGTAGGGAATTACTATAGCTTAAGTATCCGGGCGTCACAATTCTCCTCCACTACAAGAAATCTCATCCCGAGATTTAAGAGGTGGAGTAAGTGGGAAGGACTCGGGAAGGACGGAGCTCAACACAAGATAGGTACCTGGGTACTAACTTAGTGAACGTGGCATAGAGGCATCTCTCGAGTTTGAAATGCAAGAAAGTCATCGCGAGCAAGGTAAGAAGTTGCAATAAAAAGCTTCAAGTGGTTAGGCAATCGTTCCATGTCTGAAACGGAGTGTGAAAGGGGCTCAAAGCATCGAGAATAAGAATTGCATCTGATACCAGAACAGATCACAAGGAAGGTGGCTCGCGAATTACATAAGAAGCCAGGCGCGAGGGATAACTAAAAAATAGGGATTTATAGGAGAGTCGGGTTTCGATCCTGTGGAACTATGTGTTATGGGCCCACCATGTGGGTTAAAAGCAGGACGGTGCTAACATTTTGCACGGACATGATAGCAAGGCGCTCAGAGGATAGCCTGTCAGTTATGTTGGTAACAACGTTGGTACCAAGGGCGAGGGACAAAGAGAATCATTTTCCTGCTCGTTGAAACGAGGCGGACCAATAGGCAAAGTTCTCATCCATCGGTGGTTACCGAAATGTCACCCACAATAGTAACAGGGTCTTACTGACAGAGTTGTACATCGAGGCGTTTACACAAGCAGTGAATTATCACTGCTCACGTATGTTAGGTTACCAGAAAGGTTAAACAAAACAATGGAAAGGAAAGTGTAGACTCGAATCAGTTATCGGTGTTCTTGAGTGTTTAACAACTCAAAAACTATGGAAAGTTTGGATCGGCGAGACGTAATAGTTGATGAAGAACTCATAAGAAGTTATGAAGTTCCGTGATATCCTCGAGATACCAGAGGGTAATATTCGAAGGTAGAACCGGATAGCGGTTGGACAGATGAAAAGATCTGCAGAAGACAAGTACTTTAACTTCTCCGAGAAATGGTATCAAAGAAAAAAATATGGCCGGAACCACGGTTGCAAAGGACCAAACATAGATACAAGATGAACTTATCACAAGGGGATTATTATTATTACAAGAAGCTTCAATAATAAGTCCTACATCGGGTCCATGGGCATGAACACAGAGGTCCAAGGTCGACTCCCACTTCATCAACACATAACCTTCCATTTACTTCCCATCTTCGACGACTTTGAAGAGGTCAAAATTTATCCAAAGAAACGCCAGTAGATATAACTCGCATAATCTTCGGATTCACACAGATTAGGGAATACATAAATTCAACCCATCGGGGCATCTTAGGAACATATACCAAAAACTTTAGGAATAAGTAACTCAAGCTCGAAAGTAGAGCATGGTTGAGGAAGCAGAGGATACAATTTACCAAAGGAATTATGTATCCGAGGAAAGGCTCACAAGCTGATTGAATACGAAGGACGTTGTCGGATAAAACCAAATACGAAGGACCTCAGTCTGAGTATTGTACTCACCCAGAAGAAGAAAGAATGCAAGGAGATCCGATTATAGGAACAACTGACTAATTCAAAACTCAAATGTAACGGAATTACAAATTCAAAATCGGGGGATCAGAAGCAGAGGCTCTTATCAAAGACAAGCAAGTTGAATAGACATAGATCGACAATCAATCAAGGTTTGATTTGTCGAACACCGGCTCATGTCCTGGGTGATGTCTGAGCTGGAGGGAAGAATTCTAACTGAGAATGATGATTTCAAGCATTCACAAGCATATCGAATCAAATGTTCAAAATAAAGATGATAAAGGATACTACTGAATATTGCCAGACATATGGAAAGTATCCATAATGCAAGTAGACAAGTATTTGTAGAGCAATAGTTGGAGAGGATTATCGGAAGATCGGATAGTATTCCAAAGTATCTTGTGAATCACTTGATCAACTATGAATGAACAAATCCTCGAAAAGGGTGAGGAACTATTCATAGTGTTATTCATGCGAGAAGGAACTATAAGGCAGTAAGCATAAAGGATTCTGGGAACATCAAAGAGTATTTCAGGACATCTTGTATTAAAAAGAGCAGATGGGGATGAAGGTATGAACGACAATGTAGGTAGTTACCCATAAGGATTTATTGGTGGTATGGATTACAATGGCGAAGGGCACAAGGGTCTCGGGAAAACAATGGAGAGTATCTTCAGAATCTTCTGGTGCACCAAGAAATCATCTAGAGTGAGGGGCTCTCCAGGAGAAAGTATTTACGAGAACCTAGAATTAGAGTTAGCAAAATTATTTAACCCGAATAGAAGAAAGATCAGATTCCTAGAGTATAGACGAGAAATAAAATATCCTAATACCACCCAATGGCGACGTGGGCGTGTAAGCCACACAACCATGTCAGTAAAGCAGTTTTTCAAGGATTAGACTCAACTTCGGACAAGGAGATGGAAAGGGGGATCCTACAGGAAGTCGGCTTTGATACCAACTTGTGACGCCCCCGATTCGACCATACACTAATCATACACGCAAATGTGTATGATCAAGATCAGGGACTCACGGGAAGATATCACAACACAACTCTAGACACAAATTGAAATAATACAAGCTTTATATTACAAGCCGAGGGCCTTGAGGGCTCGAATACATAGCTCGATACACAAGTGTCAGCGGAAGCAAAAATATCTGAGTATAGACATAAGTTAAACAAGACTGCCTTAAGAAGGCAAGCACAAACACAACAACGGTCGAAGAGGCAAGGCCTCCTGCCTGGGACCTCCTAAATACTCCTGGTCGTCAGCGGTCGCCATGAAGTAGTATCCGTCGGTGGTGGCATCTGGCTCCAGGGATCCACCATCTGGTTGCAACAACCGGAAAGAAGGAACAAAAGGGTAAAAGGGGGGTAGCAAAGCAACCATGAGTACTCATGCAAAGTACTCACAAGCATTAGATCTATACTAAGTATGCATTAGTATCAAATGGAAGGGTTTGTGGACTGAACTACAGAATGCCAGAATAGAGGGGAAGGCCTAGCCTATCAAAGACTAGCATCTTCAAGCAGCTCCAAGCATCTTGCAGCATGTAGAAGAGTAGAGAATACCAGTTTATAATTAACAAGCATGTTGTAACATTAATTCCCAAAGATCCTTCCTTGACTCCCTGTGAGAAAGCAATCCCGGGGCCACATATCTCAAGTATCCATTTCTAGTTGTAAAAGATCAGGATATAAGTCTGAACGTCCATTATCATGGACATGGTATTCGAATAGATAACTTCCCTGCAGGGGTGCACCATGTTACCCAACACGCTCGATCACTCTGGCCAGACACACTTTTCTGGGTCAATGCCCGGCCTCGAAAGATCAACACGTCGCAGCCGTACCTAGGCTCAACAGAGAGGTCCCCATCGGTCTACATCCTAAGTGCTCCGGGGTCTTGGGCCCATCGCCCGTTGCACTCCAGGTCATTGCGCGCAGGGTGAATACCAGCACTGCCTCGGATGGCCAGCACGATCTGACTGTGCCGCCATGCTGAACTGGATGTATGACAAAGCTTCAGCTGATACTGCGACGTCGAGGCCCATAACTAATCTCGATGGTGGTTAGTGCATAAAGGCCAAAGGCCAACTAACAAATATCCAAACCTGTTAGTGCATTGGAGGCTCGCGGAGACAAGCAGAGACTCACGATAATGTGACCCCATCACCCCGTCTCGTGGACTTACGACAATGGCCCAGAATGCCTGGCCGTGCCTCGTGGAAAACTCGTGGGTGCTCAACAGGCCCGCCTGACTTTCACATCAACTCGCGGGTACCCCTCAGGGCCAGCCCGACTTCAACAATGGTCTGAAGTAAAGTCAAGGTAACCGTGTGTCCAAACATCAAGGGGAAAACCCGAGGAACCACCCTCAGAGGATTCCACTCGATGTAATCATCAAGGTGAACGTAAGAGGAATCACCCTCGAGGTTCACACTTGAGGGGTTGCACGACAGAGTCGTATCGAGAATGGTGAAGGAGAAACCACCCTCGTTGACCATGACCAAATAGCTACACTACATAGATCTCATCAGGAGTGATGTATGAGGTTCCACCCTCGGCACTCGATTGTAACTCTGCAGAGTCGATCGATAAAAGGGGTGTGACGTGATGTGAGGTGTCGGGCTCTAGTCGTCGATCACGTTGATCGAGTCGTCGATGACGAAGCAAGGCAACAAGGACAAGGTGGGGGTCTCTGATGGATCACTAACCAACCTATACTAAGCAGTTTAGGATAAGCAGGTAAGGTAACAATAAGCAGGTACAAAAGCAGGCTATGCATCAGATAGAAGAAATCAATTATAGTAGCAAAATCTAATGCAAGCATGAGTGAATGGAATGGGCGATATCGGGATGATCAAAGGGGGGGCTTGCCTGGTTGCTCAGACGAGAAGGAGGGGTCGTCGATGACGTAGTCGATCACAGGGGCATCGGAATCGGTCTTGGGGTCTACCGAAGAGAAGACGAGGGAAGAAACAGTAAATACAAGCAAAAAGATGCAACAAAGATGCATGATATGACCTTAAGCGGTGCTAGGTGTGCCCTAACGCAGTGCTACACATTATAGGTGAAGGGTGAAAACATCTTGGAAAGTTTTCCCGGGGTTAGGCTTTTTCAGACAGACGAATCGGAGGGGAAAGGTTCGATGTTCTCTATGCTAGGGACGTGTGATAGACGAACAGACTGTGTATTTGGATCTGTCTCATCGTTCTGAGCAACTTTCATGTATAAAACTTTTTCATCCGAGTTACAGATTATTTTTTATGAATTTTCAAAGATTTTTAAACAATATTCTGAAATAATTTTTAATCTAAAATAGGGTTATTGCACCAGCATGACATCATCATAACGTCAGGAGTCAGCTGAGTTAACCATGGTCGACCCTGACGTGTGGGGCCGGTCAGTGCCCAGTCAACAGTACAGTCAGCGTTGACTGGGTCAATGTTGACCAGTCAATAGGGTCAATGGGGCCCATCTATCAGTGTCACATATTTTAAAAGGAGGGGCGTTTAAATTAAACTAACTAGGGGTGGGGCCCCATTGTCATAGAGTCCTCTGACTAACTAATTAGCTAATTAGGCAAAATTAATTAAGTTAATTAACTATCTAATTAATTAATTATTAACATTGTTTTTGTTTTTCATGGCATGGGCCCGCGTGGTCAGTGGCCCATGGCCTAAGCGGGTCCTAGGCAAAGCGGAGCCGGCGAACGGGCGCAGCCACGGGCGCCCCACGGGGTGAGCCCGGGCGCTGGCTGTGGCAATGCGCCGGCGCGGCGAGCGGCCATGGCCGGCGTAGGGGGTGGAGCGGGCAGAGCCGACAAGGTCCTGGCGGAGTGGCACGGCCAAGCGCAGCGGCAGTGGAGCAGCATAGCAGCAACAACAGAAGGCAGGGAAGGAGCGATGCGGGGGGGCAGCGAGCGCGCGTGGCGGCTGGAGCGGGCGGCGGCAGTGGCACGGCGGGAAGGTGGCCGTCGGTGTCAAAACCGGCGGATCTCAGGTAGGGGGTCCCGAACTATGCGTCTAAGGCTGATGGTAACACGAGGCGGGGGACACAATGTTTACCCAGGTTCGGGCCCTCTCGATGGAGGTAATACCCTACTTCCTGCTTGATTGATCTTGATGATATGGGTATTACAAGAGTTGATCTACCACGAGATCATAGAGGCTAAACCCTAGAAGCTAGCCTATGATTATGATTGTTGTTGTCCTACGGACTAAACCCTCTGGTTTATATAGACACCGGAGGGGTCTAGGGTTACACAGAGTCGGTTACAAGGGAGGAGATCTACATATCCGAATTGCCAAGCTTGCCTTCCACGCAAAGGAGAGTCCCACCCGGACACGAGACGAAGTCTTCAATCCTGTATCTTCATAGTCCAACAGTCCACCCAAAGTATATAGTCCGGCTGTCCGAGGACCCCCTAATCTAGGACTCCCTCAGTAGCCCCTGAACCAGGCTTCAATGACGATGAGTCCGGCACGCAGATTGTCTTCGGCATTGCAAGGTGGGTTCCTTCTCCGAATACTCCATAGAAGATTTTGAACACAAGGATTGTGTCCGGCTCTGTAAAACAAATTCCATATACCACCGTAGAGAGTACAATATTCCACAAATCTAATCCGCTGACAACTTTTCATAATGTGACATCTTGCCGTGGTCCGGTCATTACGAACCGTTTTTCCCAGCCTGCCACTTCACGTGTTGCGAGGCGGTTTTATTGGCACGTCTTGTGGAAGCAGAGATCGTGTTCCCCTTATCACGGTATTCTCATCAATACGGGTGTGGGTAACCCAATCGTGCCATCAATCGCGGCGCTTGGGGAATAAGCAATTTTATGGGGCAAGTGGGGAGGCACACAGTTTCTACCGCCTTTATGAAGGGACAAGGATTCCTCTTTTTCACCCACGCCTTCTTCTTCCCCTGCCCATCCATTCTCGCGCACTCGAGCTCCAGCGCCCAAGTTCTCATCTTCTCTGCAAAGCCATTCCAAACATGTCCGGAGCAGGAGGCAAGTGGATGGTCTCCTCCATTACGGAGCAGGACATTACGAAGCTCAGGGAAGCCGGATACCTGGCCGCAGACATCGCGCACCGGCTCCCAGACGCGGGGCAGATCGTCCCTACTCCAGAACCCCATGAGAGGGTTGTATTCCTCACCCACTTTGTCCGCGGACTGGGATTTCCCCTCCACCCATTTCTCCGCGGGCTCATGTTCTACTACGGGCTGGACTTCCATGATCTGGCCCCCAATTTCATCCTCAACATCTCGGCGTTTATCGTCATGTGTGAGGCCTTCCTCCGCATCAAGACCCACTTCGACCTGTGGCTGAAGACCTTCAACGTGAAACCGAAGGTGGTGGTGGGTCAGCAAGCGGAGTGCAGAGGCGCCATGGTGGGCAAAATGCCCAACGTCACCTGGCTCGAAGGCTCCTATGTGGAGACCATGAAGGGGTGGCAGTCGGGGTGGTTCTACATCACCGAGCCGCGTGACACCAACCTGGTGGCGGCCCCCGAATTTCGATCCGGCATCCCCACACAGCTCACCTCCTGGAAAGAGAAGGGCCTATCCTGGGGTTCATCGGTGGAGCTGACCGGACTCCAGAGCTGTGTTAAAAATATGATAAGCAAGAAAATCAAACTTGTCAACGTGGTCCAGGTCAAGCTCTTCCACCGGATCCTTCCGTGTCAAAGACGGGCATTCAACATGTGGGAGTTCGACTCGGCCAAGCACCAGACGCTATGAGAGCTTTTCGACATGACGCACAAAGACGTCTGGAAGGTGCTGCTCAAGGCCGCCGAGGTTCCTCCTCCCCTTACCGAGGATCGCGGACTCAGCGCAAAGCGCCCTGCCAATCCGGTAAGCTCTTTATATCTCACAAGATGTTCCTTTCCCCAGTATAATCATGTGAGGGATCTGAGCCTCCATGCCATTTTTTAATAGGACTGGGTACCGACAGCGGAGCGGATTGATTGTCCGGCCCCACTGCCCGAAGATCCAGCAAAGGCTCTCTTAACGGAGATGCTGGTTCCGACGCCCTATGAGGCGCCAGAGAAGAAGGCCAAGAAGAAGGCCGCGGGGACCAGGAAAGGTCTCCGGCGCAAGGTTGTATTGGACTCATCGTCCGAAAACACCGAGGCGTACTCCTCCCAAGAAAATGAGGAGGCGGAAGAGGAAAGTTCTCCCCCCCCCAACCGGGGGGAGAAGAAAAGAAAGGCCACCCCATCTGGGCAGGCCAAAGGGTCCAAGAAGGGAAGGACCCTCCTCCTGGACCACTCCACAACAGCCGCTTACAGCAACGAGGAGTGGTTGCCCAGGGACAAGCCCCTGGCGAAGTCATAAGTATCCGGATACTATAATAGTTCTTGTATGTTTTGTTTTATTGCTCCTTATCATGTCAAACATGATCGTGCAGTCCATCCAAAGCCCATATCGACGTATCCTCTTCGGATGAGTCTTTGGGCCAGTCGGCGATGAACAACGATTCACTCCCAACATCCACTTCCCCTCGACCCACGGACGACATCGAGGTGTTGTCTCAAAGGGCACTGGACCAAGGGGAGATAATTCTGGAGGCGCCCCAAGGCGACATCCTAGATGCCGGGCGCATGGGGGGTAAGACTCCCATGGGTTCTAATGACGGGGGCCGTAGCAAGTTTGGCCCCCAGCCGGATACAGCGCCAGAACCTCCAGTGGTTCCGGATTCTGTCAGGTGACCCCTCGCTAAGGGGGGCGAGCCGTCTGTGCCGATGGCCTTTGTCCATCCAGAGGCATCAGACAACTTGCTGAAAGCGCTTCACGGTGCTTCCATTGACGAAGAGCACCCCACCATCATGAGTGCGGTGGTCGAGAAGGTTCGGTCTGCCAAAAGCATATTGACCAAAGCATGTGCCAGCCTCCTAACAGGCTTTGAGGTAAGTAATCAAATTATGAGAAAATATCACAGCATAGACAGTAGCCCCTGATGCTCTGTTTGGTGTTCGCAAAGAAAGGTCAAACAGAGGATCAAATAACAATCACAGGAGTCTAATCATAATGTGTCTATGTGAATAAGCAGGCTTCGCTGCTGGCCGCTACCGCTCTTACTGCGGAGGTCTCCAAACTGAAGCGGAACCTTGAGCGGTCCGAGGAAGAGCTCGGCCTTACCAAGAGGCAGATCGAAGAGCACAAAGGTAAGTGATATCCCGTATGTATATTAATAAAGAAAAAAGTGGTCATTAGAACATAGGATCATCATGAATTTTGCTAGGGGCCACGACCGAAGTGGCGGCCCTGAAGAAGGCGCTATCCGAGGCCGAAGACAGAGCGGCCAAGGAGCGCATCGAGCGCGAGAAGCAAGAGGCCCGAGTCGGCAAGGTTCAGTAAGAGCTCCAGGATTTCGTCAAGAAATACGAGTCCTTGGAGCGTGACTCTAAGACGCAGGGGTTCAAGCTTGCAAAGGCCCTCGAGAATGCACAAAATGCCAAGGCCGAAGACCAAAAGGCCCTCCAGGAGATTCAGGTGGTCAAGAAGATAGCGGTGGGTAAGGCATTCATTATGCAAAGAAAGCATGTGAAGGAGACTTTCCTTTTACTTACCTGAATTCAGAGCTCTCCAGGAGCGTTCGCAGATCTACCACGCAGTGTATCGGATGCTGCGGAGTTCTACCGGGCCGAGGAAGGGAGCTCGATGGAAAAGTTGTTCTGGTTGCAATATGCTGGGACCGAACATCCGATACCCTTGAGCGACCAGCTGAAGCAACTGGTCGAGCTTCACAAGGCGGCCGAACTGGCCATGAAGGGTCTCATAGTCTGGATGTGGCCTGGCAAGCCCCTGCCTGCCAGCTACTTCGGCCTGGTGAAGCAGCTTGTGAATGCCTGCCCACGGTTTGAAGTCATAAAGCGGTTTGTCTGCATTGAAGGTGCGCGCAGGGCCTTTGCCCGTTGGATAGTGCACTGGGCGAAGATGGATGCCGAAAAGCTGGTGAAGGAGGGGCCACCAGAGGGCAAGGAGCATCGCCACCCCGAAAAATATTATGACAGTGTCCTGAAGGGTGCCCGCCTTGTGGCAGAGGAATGTGCTAAGGATGTAATATTTGAATGAATGTACTCATGTTCCTGTAATATGAAAACGAGTTCATGTGCGCTATATAACGGTTGTTGATTTAAAACATTACCTTCTGCATGGATGTTTATAAAATCTGAGAGTTGGCCAGTCGTCGGCTTCTCCCCCATGTAACTAGTACTGAGGTGTTCGGGATAAATCTTAAACACTCTTTATCCAAAAAAAATTGGTCCTTTAAGGAGGTGTTTAGCACAGCGAACAAGGCAATCGGACTATATAGCTTTATCACTCTCACTTAGCCATAGAAGTCTACAATTCAAAATTTTGGCGAAGCCCCTAGTATTCGGAAGGCCAAACTTGGGACGCTATATACGCCTAAATCGGACAAGGCCGATTCCTCGCCCGAAGCGGAAAAAATCCTTAAGGATTTGAGACCTCTCGAACAGCGACCAGCTCTCGCCACATCATGGCAGACAGTTTTCGGCTTTCTCTATTGAGGTGCTCGTCCGGAAGAACTGGGACACAATCGCAGTAGTTCTCCCAGTGCTACCTTAGCCGATATAGCGGAACATAAGGTACCAAAACATGGGAGTCGGGCAAACTCAACTATTGACCCAAGACATGATTCAGAGTTGATGCATATAATGCTATAAGTTTGGGGTGCCGCACTGTCGAAAGTGTTCGAACTTTTCTTGCCGTGTTATGGGGAACACTGAAGCCCCTGGCGCACTGGACGTACCAGAATGTACTGGTGCAATTTTTTGTAAATAAGCAGACATGGAAAAAATATGAAGAAATGCAATAATAAGATAACGATGTACATTGTTATTTAAATGATACGTCAAAGCGTATGTATACAAGTAGTGCAATAAGCAAGAAATATGACTATTTAACATGTCCTATCCAAGGGCAAGCTGCGTGTGGGTATGTAAAACAGGCATAGCGATCGTTATCAGAGACCACCTGGGGATTCCCTTGTACGTCAAAGCTTCTTGCTTCCTTGGTGTTTCCTTCCCGTGATGGGTCAGATAATCAGGCTACCGAAGAGGGCCTTCAGAGAATAGGGTCCTGAAAGGAAGAAAATGGAAAAGATATACGGGTCCCGAGGCGGTTGAGCCGCATTGTGGGTCGTGCCATAGTTGTGCCTCCGCCTATGCCCATAGTATCTTGAGTGCGTAATTATGTAGCGCGGCGCAAATTTCGCCGCTTGACTGGGACTAGGACGGAGGCCGAATTGCTAGGCGAGCTCTGAACGTGCCGGGCGATCCTATTGCAGGGTACTCTAAACTCGCTTGAAGGTGTTCGGGGGCTTTATCGCCGAATTGGTGGTTTGTCTCAGAAGGGTACTTTGTACTTCTATTGCGAGGGCCCCAGTGTGCTCCTTCGTATGGAGCGAGCGTTCTGTGTTTCCATTAACTGTTATAACCCCGCGAGGTCCTGGCATTTTGAACTTGAGGTATGCATAATGCGGTACCACATTGAATCTGGCGAATGCGGTTCGTCCGAGCAGTGTGTGATAGCCACTGCGGAAGGGGACGATATCGAAGATCAACTCCTCGCTTCAGAAGTTGTCCGGAGATCCGAAGACCACTTCCAGTGTGATTGAGCCCGTGCAATAGGCCTCTCCACCTGGTATGACACCTTTAAAGGTGGTTTTTGTGGGTTTGATCCTCGAGGGGTCGATATCCATTTTGCTCACTGTATCCTGATAGAGCAGGTTCAGGCTGCTGCCACCATCCATGAGGACTCGAGTGAAGTGAAATCCATCAATGATGGGGTTAAGGACGAATGCAGCAGAACTATCATGACGGATACTAGTAGGGTGGTCCCTGCGATCGAAAGTGATCGAACAAGAAGACCATGGGTTGAACTTTGGGGCGAATGGCTCCATCGCATAGACGTCCCTTAGTGCACGCTTCCATTCCCGCTTGGGAATATGGGTTGTGTATATCATGCTCACCGTTTTCACTTGGGGAGGAAATTTCTTCTGTCCTCCTGTGTTCGGCAGCCGGGGCTCCTCCTCGTCGTCGCTATGCAGCCCCTTTTCCTTGTTTTCGGCATTCAACTTGTCGGCCTGTTTGAACACCCAACATTCTCTGTTGGTGTGGTTGGCTGGTTTATCGGGGGTGCCATGAATTTGACACGAGGGATCGAGTATGCGGTCCAAACTGGACGGGCCTGGATTGCTTCTTTTGAATGGCTTTTTCCGCTGACCGGATTTAGAGCCACTGAATCCGGCATTGACTACCGTGTCTTCGACGTTGTCGCCGTTGTTGCGGCGCTTGTGTCTGTTGCGACGTGGCTTGCCGTTGCTATCTTTGGCATCTGAATTGCCAGGATTTCTTGATGTGTTGTTGTTGCGAGCCAGCCAGCTGTCCTGGCCCGCACAAAAGCGGGTCATGAGTGTCGTGAGGGCTACCATGGACTTCGGCTTCTCTTGGCCGAGGTGTCGGGAGAGCCACTCGTCGTGGATGTTATGCTTAAATGCCGCTAAGGCCTCGGCATCCGGACAATCGACAATTTGGTTCTTTTTAGTTAGGAACCGAGTCCAGAATTTCCTGGCTGACTCCCCGGGCTGTTGGGTTATGTGACTCAAGTCATCAGCATCCCGTGGTCGCACATAAGTTCCCTGGAAGTTGTCAAGGAATGCGTCTTCCAAGTTCTCCCAACTGCCAATGGAGTTTGCCGGCAGGCTATTCAGCCAATGCCGAGCCGGCCCTTTGAGTTTTAGTGGGAGGTACTTGATGGCATGTAGATCATCACCGCGGGCCATGTGGATGTGCAGGAGGAAATCTTCAATCCATACCGCGGAGTCTGTTGTACCATCATATGATTCAATGTTCACGGGTTTAAACCCTTCTGGGAATTCGTGATCCATTACTTCGTCGGTGAAGCATAGGGGGTGTGCGGCGCCTCTGTGCCGGGCTATATCACGACGCAGTTCATACGAGTCTTGTCTACTGTATTCGGCCCGGTCGGATTTGCTTTTCGTATATCCGGCGTGACGGTCGTCGTCACGCGTTGGGGCGCGCCCCCGTGATTCATAGATCGATCCTGTATGTCCTGCTTTTGTTTTCCAATACATCTCGCAGGTCCTGCGTGTAGCCTCGGGCCTTGGGGTTTTTGTTTGACTGGCGACGGGGTGCGGGCTGGACTTCGGGCTGATATGTCGCTTTGTCTCGGCCACGAGGTAGCCGGCCAGCCGCATCATACGCTGGTAGTGTAGGCTTTAATGCTTCCTCCTCGAGTTGGGGTAGCAACCTGCGCTTTGGGTAACTTTTGGTTGGGCGCTCGAGTTCGTATTCCTCGGCTGCCAGGACCTCGGTCCATCTATCCGCTAGCAGATCTTGATCAGCTTGAAGCTGTTGTTGCTGCTTTTTCTTCAGGCTTTTTGCTGTGGCTATAAGTCGGTGCTTGAAGCGCTCCTGCTCGACGGGATCCTCAGGCACGATGAGTTCTTCATCACCGAGGCTCACCTCATCTTCGGAGAGGGGCATGTAATTGTCATCCTCTGATTCTCCATTTGTCGCATGTTCCTTAGGGCTGGCTAGCTTGCCCATCCTCCCACTCGAAGCCTGGCTGGAGGGGATTGTCTTCGTCTTCGGCACTATCCACAACGATATTGTCTCTTGTGCGGGTATCGCTGCTTTTGCTATGGTGGGGCTTAGAGCGGCGCCGATGATGCCGGTGCTTAGATTGCTTCTCGAGGGGATTATCCTCCGTTGCCTTATTGCCATCGCTTTCTTTGGGGTGTCCACCATATATATATATATATATATATATATATATATATATCATATGATGAGGTGGCTGTCCAGTGCCCTGTGGGCGGTGGTTCCAGTTCTTCTCCTGCATCGTCGTCCATATCGTCGATGTCTTCGGAGCTGAAATCCAGCATGTCGGTTAAGTCATCGACAATGGCTATTAAGTGGGTGGTGGGTGGGGAATGAATTTCTTCGTCGTCCGCTTCCCACTCAAGCCGGACATAGTTCGGCCAAGGGTCTTCTGACAAGGAGAGAGACCTCAATGAATTTAGCACGTCGCCCAAGGGAGAGTGCTGAAAGATATCCGCGGAGGTAAACTCCATGATCGGTGCCCAATCAGATTCGATAGGCATGGACGCAAGCGGTTTGGAGCCTGTGGCCAGGGACGAATCCAAGGGTCCGATGACACAGGTCTCATAGGAGGTGAAGTCAGCATTCTGCTCTATCGCCGCTAAGTGTGCGTCCTCCGTGGCGGGGTCCATCCACCTGTCCTCGGACGGCACGATCTGTTCCGGATTGAGGGCCGGAGTAGCCGCAGGTGTGATCTCCCGAACACCGTCCGACGGCAGGGCTAAGTCATGCTCATCGTGGCTGTGCGGCGCACCTGACATGGGCTCGAATCTGTCGAAGATCAAGTCTCCGCAGATGTCGGTAGTATAGTTCAAGCTTCCAAACCTGACCTGATGGCCAGGGGCATAGCTCTCGATCTGCTCCAAATGGCCAAGCAAGTTGGCCCGCAGTACGAAGCCGCCGAATACGAAGATCTGTTTGGGGAGAAAAACCTAACCCTGGATCACGTCGTTGTCGATGATCGAAGGAGATATCAAGCCTTTATCGTGACGACACAGTGGAACTCTCAATGAAAGCACCAATGTCGTTGTCAAAACCAGCGGATCTCGGGTAGGGGGTCCCAAACTGTGCGTCTAGGGCTGATGGTAATAGGAGGCGGGGGAAACAATGTTTACCCATGTTCGGGCCCTCTCGATGGAGGTAATACCCTATTCCTACTTGATTGATCTTGATGATATGAGTATTACAAGAGTTGATCTACCACGAGATCGTAGATGCTAAACCCTAAAAGCTAGCCTATTATTATGATTGTTGTTGTCCTACGGACTAAACCCTCTGGTTTATATAGACACGGAGGGGTCTAGGGTTACACAGAGTCGGTTACAAGGGAGGAGACCTACATATCCGAAATGCCAAGCTTGCCTTCGACGCAAAGGAGAGTCCCACCCGGACACGGAACGAAGTCTTCAATCTCGTATCTTCATAGTCCAACAGTCCGGCCAAAGTATATAGTCCGGCTGTCCAAGGACCCCCTAATCTAGGACTCCCTCAGTGGTCAGCCGGCGATGCGAGTGACCGTGGGCGGGCACCGGCGGCAGCAGCGGGTGGCCATGGCCGACACCGAGGAGCGCGAGATGGCGGAGCACACTGGTGGTGCGGCAAGGCAGCGGCAGTGGATGGCGGCGGCGGTGATCGAGGCAGGAGGGGACGGGCACGGGTGGATGGCGAGGCGCGGGCAGCAGCTGCGCTAGCGGCGTCCAGCGGGGACACATGTAGGAGAAGTAGCAGGTAGAGCAACGAGGGCAGCGGTCGGTAGGGCCACGCGCAAGGCAGCCAGGGGCATGGTCGAGGCGAGAACGAGCGGTGAGCACGACTGGGCGGGGCAGCAGGCACACAAGGCCGTGGCGGCCGTACGTATGGAGCAGATGGGGCCGAACCAATGGCTCGCGTGATCGTGGACTACGGCGGGACACAAAGAGGAGGGGAAGGAGGGGGGTAGCTCACATCGGAGCACATGGAGGCTGAGCGACAACTTAGGAGCGGGAGGGGGCGACGAATCCGACTCGGCGGAGCTTGGTGGTTGGAGGTTGAAGATGACCTCGTCCTTAGCGTTGTGGTGGCGCTGAGCTCGAACAGGGCGAGGTAGTCAACGTACGCGAGGAAGAGGGAGCTCCTGGACACATCATGCGGGACGGGGAGCGACGGTCGTCGTGGCGGACGACGGCGGCGGGTCACGGCGTCGGGCGCGAGGGGGATTCCCCGATCCAGATCGAGAAAAGGGGGAGTGACATGGGGTAGCTAGGATTCGGGTACCGGGGACGGGCGCCGGCCATATGTAGGCAGGAGGGCGCGATGGATGGGCGGCATCTGGCCGACGCCATGGCCGATGCCCTCCACGACCCCCCCCCCTCGTGAACAGGAGGAGGAGGGATTGGTAGGTGGGCCGGCCTGGCATGTTGGCTGGGCCAAGGTCCAGGGTGAGGGGGAAAGGCTTTTCTCTTTTGTTTCTATTTTGGTTTCTCCTTTTCCTTTTCTGTATCTAATTAGCTACTGGTTTGTATTTAATTGAGTGACCAAATGAATTTAGTTGAAAGTTAAACTTAACATATAATTCAGACGCAACATTGTAGCGTTGCATAAAAAGTGTCAGAACCAAAGGACTTGTTTAAGCATTTTTGGTAAATTGAAATAAGCCAATTAATATGTTGATGCACCACTATATAAATTTCCATGGGCAATTGGGAACCCAAAAGAGGTTGGTTCTAACATGACAAATATCCAAGGATTATTTGCCACACTTTGAACATTTTAGTTTTGACAATTTGAAAACTTTAAACTTTGACTTTAATTTAAATTTGAATTTGGACCAGATTCAAACCAACGCGGGTTTAACAATAGGAATCATGATAACATGGCCCGTACTAAACCCCCTCCATGCTCTCCGTCATTGAATCACGATCGTGTCCGCGAAAACCGCACCCCATTTGGCCTCTCCTTGCTCCCTCTACCTATAAATAGGTCCTCCCCCTCCATTTCCGCGGACGAAACCCTAGATCCACCCCTTCCCGTGTCGCCGGACATGTCCGCCCGGCGACCGGACACGTCCACCCATCCCCGCAGCCAATCCCATAGCGCCACGTGGCCTCCCGCCGGCCTCTCTCTCCTCCCGCCGCCGAGGCCCGCCGCAGCCCATCACGGGCCCGCCCGGCCTGAACTCTGCCGGGGCTCCGCCCGAGCCGCGCCCGAGCCACCCGTCGCCCCGCTCCACCGCCTGCACCATATGCCACCCGCCGCCGCCGCCCCGCCCCGCACCGCACCGGCCACCGCGCACCCCGCCGCCTCGCGCCACGCTGCTGTAGCCCCTTGTGCCGCCAGACCCGCACCGCCACCGCCCACCTCGCCGGAGTCGCTGGACCCGTCGCCCCTAGATCGGGACAAGATCCACCGGGAACCCATCCAAACGGCCTCCCTGCGCCCGGATCGCTCCGTCCCGGATCTCCTCGTCCCGCGTTGACTTTTTCGGAGGGTATAATTTCCACCAAGTCCTGAGATTCCAGCATCATGTGTGCATCTTTGACCTGCCATAACTGTGTGCATGCTGCTCCGTTTTGCGTGTATGATATGTCAATTTGTTCATCTCTGAGTGATCTAGATGATGGTGTAGTTTGCATGCATGTTACTGATCATCTTGATGCCTTAATCATTGTTGCAAGAGTGCTATATGATGTTAACTGGTGAGGATTGTGATAACTTGCTGATTTATCTTTTTCATATCATTTTGTGTGTTCATCTTTTGAGCATCATGTCAATATGTTTTAGGAGCATATTCATGCCATCTTTACAGTGGTGCCATTGATACGTCTCCAACGTATCTATAATTTTTTATTGCTCCATGCTATTACATTATCTATATTGGATGTTAATGGGATTTATTTTACACTTTTATATCATTTTTGGGACTAACCTACTAACCGGAGGCCCAACCCAAATTGTTGTTTTTTTCTATTTTAGGGTTTCGAAGAAAAGGAATATCAAACGGAGTCCAAACAGAATGAAACCTTCGGGAACGTGATTTTCTCAACAAACGTGATCCAGGAGACTTGGAGTGGCCGTCAAGAAACAAGGGAGGAAGGCACGAGGCCGGGGGCGCGCCCTCCACCCTCGTGGGCCCTCCGTTGCTCCGTGGACGTACTTCTACCTCCTATATATATCCACGTACCCCCCCCCCCCCAAACATTCAGGAGCACCACGAAAACCTAATTCCACCGCGGCAACCTTCTGTACTCGAGAGATCCCATCTTGGGGCCTTTTCCGGAGCTCCGCCGGAGGGGGCATTGATCACGGAGGGCCTCTACATCAACTCCATGGCCTCTCCGATGATGTGTGAGTAGTTTACTTCAGACCTACGGGTCCATAGTTATTAGCTAGATGGCTTCTTCTCTCTCTTTGGATTTCAATACAAAGTTCTCCTCGATTCTCTTGGAGATCTATTCGATGTAATCTTCTTTTGCGGTGTGTTTGTCGAAATCCAATGAATTGTGGGTTTATTATCCATATTATCTATGAACAATATTTGATTCTCCTCTGAATTCTTTTATGTATGATTGGTTTATCTTTGCAAGTCTCTTCGAATTATCAGCTTGGTTTGGCCTACTAGATTGATCTTTCTTGCAATGGGAGAAGTGCTTAGCTTTGGGTTCAATCTTGCGGTGTTTGATCCCAGTGATAGAAAGGGAACCGACACTTATTGTATTGTTGCCATCGAGGATAAAAAGATGGGGTTTATATCATATTGCATGAGTTTATCCCTCTACATCATGTCATCTTCCTTAAAGCATTACTCTATTCTTAGGAACTTAATACTCTAGATGCATGCTGGATAGCGGTCGATGTGTGGAGTAATAGTAGTAGATGCAGAATTGTTTCGGTCTACTTGTCTCGGACGTGATGCCTATATACATGATCATACCTAGATATTCTCATAACTATGCTCAATTCTATCAATTGCTCGACAGTAATTCGTTTACCCACCGTAATACTTATGCTCTTGAGAGAAGCCACTAGTGAAACCTATGGCCCCCGGGTCTATCTTTCATCATATTAATCTTCCAACACTTAGTTATTTCCTTTGCCATTTATTTGACTTTGCATCTTTATCATAAAAATACCAAAATATTATCTTATCATATCTATCAGATCTCACTCTCGTAAGTGACCGTGAAGGGCTTGACAACCCCTTTATCGCGTTGGTTGTGAGGTTCTTATTTGTTTGTGTAGGTGCGTGGGACTTGAACGTGATCTCCTACTGGATTGATACCTTGGTTCTCAAAAACTGAGGGAAATACTTACGCTACTTTGCTGCATCACCTTTCCTCTTCAAGGGAAAACCAAAGCAGTGCTCAAGAGGTAGCAGCCATCCATGTATTTTTATGTGCCTTGTGGTGAGTAGCACAAGCTTGTGAAGTGTGCTACTTGATGTTTGTTGTTTTCCGAGACTTAGTGATTTTGCTAAGTCTGTAACTATTACTTGATGTTGCCATGTTAACTTGATGCTACCATCAATTTCATGCATAATATGGAGATGCCTAGTTGACATGTTTTGATGTCCATGTTATGCTCTATCATAAAATGCCATTTGATGCCTCATATGTGTCCTGTAGCATATGTTTTCATTGCCTTGAACATGCCTAAATGATGTTCCAGTTTTCTGTTAACTTCATGATGCCATGTTGTGAGCTTGTTATTGATCAATATATGCCTGTTTTGGTGATGCTCCAATTACATGTTTTGAAGTATGCTATTATTACTTTGTCCGCATGCCAAGTTTGTTAATTTTGGACTTCATATGACCTCTGTTCCAAGATTTCAAACATGCTATGCTGATGTTGTTGTTTTACACTTGCTGAAACTGTTACAATTTTCAAACTTGTCTTGTTGGTCCCCACTAGTCCTTGAGCCATATGGTTATGATGCATTGATGTTATTTGCTCTTTGTTATGTGTACTTTGATACCATGACCTTGGTTGCCATATAACTTGTTGTAGCTTGTCTCTTTCTTGCTCTCAAGTTGCCATCATGCTAAATCTGTCATCCTGTTAACAGCATGTTCCTTTTTGCATGAATCATAGTAATTACTCCATGCATCATATGAACTTGTGCCCATGGACTAAGTTGAAGTATATCATGTCTACTACATGCCTTTGTCTTTTGCATAATTATTAAAGTTGTTATGTTTGATGTTATGTGCCTTCAAAGTCAGCATCATAATGTTATAGTTTTGCATTCACATATTTCCTCTAAGTCTGAGAATCAGCTTATGTCATGTTGCATCTTGTCTTGTTGATTGCCATTGATCTAGGGCTCATATGGAGATGCTTAGTAATCATTTTTTGCCATGTTTAACCTGTACTTTAATGCCATGCTTTTGCTTGTTATGTTCTTGCACTGTAGCATCATTGTCGCATGCCTCCAACATGTCAACATGTTATTTCTGCTCGCATGTATGCCCTGTTTTTCACTAAGTCATAATCTGTGTTATTAAGTAGCTTTTTGCATTGTTCATGTTGGATTAATCCTGATGCCTATGAACTTGAACCTTAATGTTTTTTGGAGCGTGTTGTTTGTACTTTGAGTACATGTCAAGTTATGCCCATATGATTCCTGTAGCATGTTGTTTCCTTGATTGCAAAGTGCTTAGTTGCTATTTTGGGCAGATTGTGTTTGAAACTTGTATTGAGTGTATGTGTTGAACCGTGGCTCCGTTTGGAGTATGCTCTATATGAACTTGCTAGGTTTTCCATGTAGTTTCATCATGCCTTGTTGCACTCATGTTTTGAGCGTGTTTGCTTGATGTTTGTGTGCGTTTTGCATCAATGTCATGTTTAACTTGTTTTGCTCATATCTTCTAGGCCGTATCTCCGAATTAAACAAACTTTATATGTAATTTGACAGGAAAGATGCAAAGATCATCTTGGTGCACTTTAACTTGATTTTTAATAACTTCAACATTATGTGTTATTCATATCTGGACCAATTTCGAAATTTGCATACGAGGACTTACCGGAATTGTTATATGTTGTTTCCGGCCTTAGTTCAATTTGCTTTGATGTGTTGCTCTTGTATGCATAATCTGTTGCCATGAGTAGCATCATGTAGCCTTGTCATGCATCACAATTGGTTGAGCATCATGTCGTGTTTATGTGTTGTGTGTTTACCATGTTGTTTGCTTCTTTCCGGTTGTGCTCCTTCTTGATAGTTCCTGTTTCGTTGCGATTGTGAGGATTCGTTCGACTACGTGGGATTGTCTTCTTCATGGACTCGTTCTTCTTCTAGTGGGATTTCAGGCAAGATGACCGTCACCTTGGATCTCACTACTATCTTTGCTATGCTAGTTGTCTTGATGTGATCATGATGTCACGCTACCTACCACTTGTTTATCAAGCCTCCCAAATTGCCATGATAGCCTCTAACCTTTCCACCCATCCTAGCAAACCGTTGTTTGGCTATGTTACCGCTTTGCTCAGCCCCTCTTATAGCTTTGCTAGTTGCATGTGCAGTTGCAGGTTGTTCCATGTTGGGACATGGATATCATGGGATATCACAATATCTCTTATTTAATTAATGCATCTATATACTTGGTAAAGGGTGGAAGGCTAGGCCTTATGCCTGGTGTTTTGTTCCACTCTTGCCGCCCTAGTTTCCATCATACTGGTGTTATGTTCCTTGATTTTGCGTCCCTAATACGGTGAGGGTTATGGGGCCCTCTTGACAGTTCGCTTTGAATAAAACTCTTCCAGCCAGGCCCAACATTGGTTTTAACATTTGCCATAATAATACTTGAACCTAATAATTAATTGTCATAGGGCGTCATGAACCCGAGGATTTTATCCATAGCAGGGGGACCAGTGCTGATGGTGTTGGTCCCAAACGGTCAGCCTGCGGGGCCACCTCGGGGAAACTCAAGGGCTGGTTTTACTCGTAGCTTGTCCCATCCGGTGTACCCTAAGAACGAGATACGCGCAACTCCTATGAGGCTAGGTCGGTGCATCGGGAGGGCTTGCTGGACTTGTTTTACCATTGTTGAAATGTCTTGTGCATCGAGATTCCGAGTCTGGTCGGAGGGTCTCGCGATGGAGGATTGTCTCCGTGGGTAGTGAGCTTGTCATGGGCTAAGTTGGGACACCCCTGCAGGCTGCAGGGTATAAAATTTTGAGAGTCGTGCCCATGGTTATGTGGCAGATGGGAATTTGTTAATATCCGGTTGTATAGGACTTGAAGAAAACTCAAATAAAATACACCGACCGCGTGCGTAACCATGACTATCTCTTTTCGGGTGCGTTCGAGAAGAGAACACAGTTGGGTTATGTCGGGGATATACCCCGCGGTATGACTTGGACGGAAATATGACCTGGCCGGACTTGGCGGTTTACTTGAGACCCGGCAGACACTTGGCGATTCACTGGCGACCCGCCCTGACTTGGCGGTTTACAAGCAACCCGCCTGAACATTATGACTCACTGGTGATCCAGCGGGCGGGTCAAGCGGATGACAAGGCCCAAGGCCCAAAAGGACAGTTCATGTTAATGGTGGGCCAGTTTATGAGGAAAGCACAAGGAATATTCTCCTACAAAGGAAGCAAGACTAGGACTCCACTTGTAATAGAGTAATCCTAATCCAACTAGGACTAGTCATGTAAACCGCCCGTTTAACATATATAAGGAGGGGCAGGGCTTCCCAAAAGGGAGAGAAGATAATAGCTAAGGCTAGACACAACTAGAGGAGAGCCGGTTTATGCGGCGACTCCCTCATGAGCATAATGAGACCTAGCCACAAACAGCAAGTAGGGTATTCCGGATGATGTTTCCCGGGGCCCGAAGCTGTCTAAATCCTTGTCTTGTGTGATGATCTGCCTCGCGTATCTTGTCCCGATCAACCCCTCTCAAGCTACCACATAGATGCATTGGCCTCACGACTAAGTCCTCACACTAGGACATCTGCCGTGACAATTCCACAACAGTTGACGCCCACCGTCGTGGAATTGTCACGTCAGATGTCCTAATGTGAGGACTTAGTCATGAGGCCAACACATCTATGTGGTAGCTTGAGAGGGGTTGGTCGGAACCGAGAGACGCGAGGTTTTACCCAGGTTCGGCCCCTCACGATGGAGGTAAAAGCCTACATCCTGCTTCATTGATATTGATGATGATGATCACGATTACAAGAGGGCTCTATCTCGAGAGCTATTGACTTGTCTGTCTAAACCTAACTTGTGTAACTTATCAAACTTGTGGAACTTGTCCCTCTTGGGGAGCCCTGCCCCTCCTTATATATGTTGAAGGGGCGGCTTACATGACTAGTCCTAGTAGGATTAGGACTAGTCTCTTTTCTATTACAAGACGGATAGCAATCCAGGTCTTATTCAAACTGTTTAAGTCGGCCTGCTGGGCCACCTCCCATGATGGGCCACGGCCTACCTCCATGAGGATACCCGTGTCCCATATCCACGACAGGTTATGTTTGAACATAATTAGTTCAGGATCACTTATTGATCATTTCTAGTTTGTGACCGTTTGCGTAGTTTCTCATCTTACTCTTGTACTCATAAGTTAGCCACCATACAATGCTTAGTCGCTGCTGCAACCTCACCACCTTACCCCCTTTCCATACCCCTTAAGCTTTGCTAGTCTTGATACCCATGGTAATGGGATTGCTGAGTCCTCGTGGCTCACAGATTACTACAACAATAGTTGCAGGTACAGGTAATGCGATGGTCATCACGTGAGAGCGATGTTTGCTTGTCTTGGAGTTCTTCTTCTTCTTCGTCGATCTTGGGTTAGGTTCCTGGTCGGCGGCCTGGGCTAGCAGGGTGGATGTCGTTTGAGTTTTTGTTTGTGTTTCATCCGTAGTCGGATGTTGTTCTCATGTATGATGTTGATGTATTCATGCGGCAATTGTTTGCATTTTGTATGTATCCCAACTATTATGTAATGGTATGATGTAATGATATCCACCTTGCAAAAGCGTCTCCGATATGCGCTTCTATCCTTGGTGGGTGTCGTGGAATTGTCACGGCAGATGTCCTTAGTGTGAGGACTTAGTCGTGAGGCCAACACATCTATGTGGTAGCTTGAGAGGGGTTGAGTGGAACGAGAGACGCGAGGTTTTACCTAGGTTCGGCCCCTCACGGTGGAGGTAAAAGCCTACATCCTGCTTCATTGATATTGATGATGATGATCACAATTACAAGGGTGCTCTATCTCAAGAGCTATTGACTTGTCTATCTAAACCTACCTTGTCCCTCTTGGGGTGCCCTACCCCTCCTTATATAAGTTGAAGAGGCGGGTTACATGACTAGTCCTAGTAGGATTAGGATTACTCTATTACAAGTGGAGTCCTAGTCTTACTTCCTTTGTAAGGGAATATTCCTTATGCTTTCCTCTTAAGCCGGCCCACCATAACGTACGCCGGCCATCCCACGAGCCACCTTCTGAGCCACTAGGTCTTGTCACTCCTCTGACCCGCCTGCCGGGTCCCCAATGAGTGAACAGGCCCGGCCGGGTCATCAGTGAGTGGAGAGATCCGGGCGGGTCACTTCGTGAGTCGCCAAGTTAAGGTGGGTCATTAGTGAGTCGCCAAGTCCGGCTGGGTCATACCGCGGGGTATATCCCCGACATAAGCCCCTAGTTTAATTTGGATTTATCCATGTTAAACTGATCTTGCAAAATAAACACAAGAACAAATTTGACAGGTTGTGCTCCGGGTTAAAAATTCTTGTAAACTGGTACCTGATAATCCTTAAGTCCTTGTCATTTCCTTCTTCTGGACAGTCTGGGTCAATAGACCAGCTTCATAATCAATTTGCTGACATTGGCTTCTCATAGAAATATTATGAAGAATAATTCATTTGATTCAGCTCCTAATGCTTAACAAAAATATTGATCTTGAAATACTCATATGATTTTCAGTCGGCTTGAAGATGAAAAACTTGCCAAAATTATTGACTTGTGAATATTGCTGTTAACGGGTCATAATTGTTGCTAACATCAAGCTTGAAAACATACCTCCCTTATATGCATATCACTTGTAGCCCCCAAGTCTTAAGAAGGGATCGTAGTAACAGCTTAAGACTTGCTTCAATATAAATATTGCAACCTTGAAGAAATCCTAGTTGTTCATCTCAGTCACTAGTCAAAACTGAATATTTCACATATGTAGCCCCCAAGTGTCGGGTTGTCATGCTTGCAGCAACCTAGGGACTTGTAGATATGATCATGTAGACTTGAATAGCAACGTGTAGCCCCCAAAGGCTTAATGCACATTCATTGTAAGCCGGAATTTTTATAACCCAGCGGCTTATATCCTTTGAGAAAATCCAAAATGGATAACCCTTTTGAAACATCAATTTTGATGATGAGTTTGAACTTAATCATTTATATAAGTCATAGTTCTGCAAATCCTGCATAGAGTTTAAGCAACATACGCCCTGGCGACTTAATGTCAAAAGCCAGGGCGGGTTATCAAACCTCGCATATTCATATAACCAGGAAAACATACCTGTAGGATTGATTTATACAGTTGGCTTACATTGCCATACCCAGTGAAGGTAATAATCCAATGATTTATAAGCGCATGATTCCCATGGCGCAATTCAAAATATACTGGAAGGTTTTGGTGAATACACCTGGTGTTCCAAGCCAGCTCACGAGGGTAGTAACGCTATGTTCTCTTTGGTGAATACACCTATGTTTGAACAGGAAGCCCCCATGTGCTTTGTAACCATGGCGTATGAGCCGGACCAAGAGGGATATTCATAGCTATGCTTCAAATATGAGCAGGAAGCCCCCAAGTAGTTTGTGGCATTGAGCCGATCAAGAGGGATATTCACAGCTATGCTTCAAATATGAGTAGGAAGCCCCCAAGTGACCATAAGTGTGGCATTGCACCGATCAAGAGGGATATTCAGAGCTATGCTTCAAATATGAGCAGGAATCCCCCAAGTGACCATAAGTGTGGCATTGCGCCGATCAAGAGGGATATTCACAGCTATGCTTCAAATATGAGCAGGAAGCCCCCAAGTGACCATAAGTGTGGCATTGCGCCGATCAAGAGGGATATTCACAGCTATGCTTCAAATATGAGCGGAAGCCCCAAAGTGACCATAAGTGTGGCATTACGCTGATCAAGAGGGATATTCACAGCTATGCTTCGAATACGAGCAGGAAGCCCCCAAGTGACCATAATTGTGGCATTGCGCCGATCAAGAGGGATATTCACAGCTATGCTTCAAATACGAGCAGGAAGCCCCCAAATGACCATGTGACGATGTGGCGTTGCACCGGATCAAGAGGGATATTCACAGCTATGCTTCAAATATGAGCAGGAAGCCCCCAAATGTCCATTTGATGAGCCAATAAGGCAGGATACCCATGTTTGAACCGCGTATTATGGCAGCAAGTTCTCTTTAGCAACCTTTAATTTTCCCTGATACTTGAACTTCGCGAGAGACAAATTCTTCTTGAGCCGGAATTGTAAATCAGGTATTGATAACTTCAAAGCTTTGTGAAAGACAGATTTTTCTTGAGCCGGAATTTAAACCGGATATTGAGAGCTACAGCGCTTTGTAGGAGACAGATTCCCTTGAACCGGATTTTGAACCGGAATCCTTCTTGTTAAGCCGGAAATTTTCTGGCGGCCTTTAGATTTTCGCCAATAGGGCAGTAGCCTCCGAGACCGGGTTATTTTTCCCTCCAATGACCTGGAGTTCTTGAAGTCACTGAACCGGACAATTCTGCCGAGTCATATCATTGTAGCCCCCGAGTCTTAAGACGACTCGAGGAGTTGTCTTGAGATTCTCCAAATTTGACCATGATATAAACCGGTATGAGTCATTCAACAGCTCAGTGATATAATAGTCCCTTTTGCAGTAGACAACTTGCCCTGCATTTAAAGAACTTGCAAACGGGAGTAATTGTTCTTTCAAAGAAAGCAATATGAAATATAGAAATATACTGGATGGATTTCACCTGATACGCCAGGCCAGTAATTATCCACCGCGGAGTTGATGATTTTCGGTGTTCTGGGAACGGGGTCCCCAGACTTGCCTGCCTGCGGCCAACGGCGTGGCTCTGCAAGTGGGCCCATACGGCCCATCTTCACCAACAAGCATTCAAGACCCTCGCGAGGGGCCAAGCCTCGCGAGGCAGACGACACAAGACCTCCTCGGGAGCGGCCTCACCAGGCTGGCTCGCGAGGGGAGGGGAGATCAAGGCCAGGTAAACCTCGCGAGGTTCCAATGACGTGAGCCATGACGATCGAGACCAGGCGGGCGCCAGCATGCACAGTGTCCTTGTTTCTCTTTGGTGCTAAGGAGGCAAGCGCAAACGAAGACTACCGAGGCGTCAAGCAAAGGTTTCCATATTGGTGCAATGAGACCAAGACCAGCAGGACGGCAAGACGGAGGTCACCATGGAGCCCAAGGCAGCGTCACCACCAGAGCCTTTGGCAGGCGAAGACTGCTTTTGTCAGGATAACTTGTACTAGTTGTCCCCTTTCAAATTGGTCGTTGTTGGCTCCCTTCTCGCTCAATATTTGGGGAGAGGACCAGGGCCTCTATAAATAGGATTAGTGATGACCCACAAGTATAGGGGATCTAACGTAGTCCTTTCGATAAATAAGAGTGTCGAACCCAACGAGGAGCAGAAGGAAATAATAAGCGGTTTCCAGCAAGGTATTCTCTGCGAGTACTAAAATAAGTGGTAACAGATAGTTTTGTGATAGGATAATTTGTAACGAGCAACAAGTAACAAAAGTAAATAAAGTGCAGCAAGGTGGCCCAATCCTTTTTGTAGCAAAGGACAAGCCTGGACAAACTCTTATATAGAGGAAAGTGCTCCCGAGGACACATGGGAATGTCGTCATGCTAGTTTTCATCACATTCATATGATTCGCGTTCGGTACTTTGATAATTTGGTATGTGGGTGGACCAGTGCTTGGGTACTGTCCTTACTTGGACAAGCATCCCACTTATGATTAACCTCTATTGCAAGCATCCGCAACTACAACAAAAGTATTAATGTAAACCTAACCATAGCATGAAACATATGGATCCAAATCAGCCCCTTACGAAGCAACGCATAAACTAGGGTTTAAGCTTCTGTCACTCTAGCAACCCATCATCTACTTATTACTTCCCAATGCCTTCCTCTAGGCCCAAATAATGGTGAAGTGTTATGTAGTCGACGTTCACATAACACCACTAGAGGAGAGACAACATACATCTCATCAAAATATCGAACAAATACCAAATTCACATGACTACTAATAGCAAGACTTCTCCCATGTCCTCAGGAAACAAACGTAACTACTCACAAAGCATAATCATGTCCATAATCAGAGGGGTATTAATATGCATATAGGATCTGAACATACGATCTTCCACCAAATAAACCAACTAGCATCAACTACAAGGAGTAATTAACACTACTAGCAACCTACTAGCACCAATCCCGGACTTGGAGACAAGAATTGGATACAAGAGATGAACTAGGGTTTTGAGAGGAGATGGTGCTGATGAAGATGTTGATGGAGATTTCCCTCTCCCGATGAGAGGAGCGTTGGTGATGACGATGGCGATGATTTCCCCCTCCCGAAGGGAAGTTTCCCCAGCAGAACAGCTCTGCAGGAGCCCTATATTGGTTCCGCCCAGGTTCCACCTCGTGGCGGCAGAGTTTCGTCCGAGGATATGGCTTTTGATTTTTTTTCTCATCGAAAGACTTCATATAGCAGAAGATGGACATCGGAGGGCCACCAGGGGGCCCACGAGGTAGGGGGCGCGCCCAGGGGGGTAGCGCGCCCCCACCCTCGTGGGCAGGGTGTGGCCCCCTGGTGAACTTCTTGCGCTCGGTATTTTTTATATATTCTGAAAACGTCTTCTGTGAAGTTTCAGGACTTTTGGAGCTGTGCAGAATAGGTCTCTAATATTTGCTCCTTTTCCAGCCCAGAATCCCAGCTACCGGCATTCTCCCTCTTTATGTAAACCTTGTAAAATAAGAGAGAATAGGCATAAGTATTGTGACATAATGTGTAATAACAGCCCATAATGCAATAAATATCGATATGAAAGCATGATGCAAAATGGACGTATCAACTCCCCCAAGCTTAGACCTCGCTTGTCCTCAAGCGAAAGCCGAAATCGAAAAATATGTCCACATTTTTGGATATAGAGGTGTCGATAAAAATAAAATACGGACATGAGGGCATCATGATCATTCTTAGAACAACAACTTACATTCTTGTCATATGATTTATTATGCTAGAGTAATAATTCAATCACAATTTCAAGTATGAATCGTAAACTTCATTGAAAACTAACAAACTATAATCTCAGTCATTGGAGCAATTGCAATTTATCATAACATAGGAAAGAGTCAATATATAAGAGCTTTTCAGCAAGTCTACATACTCCACTATCATATAGTCTTTCACAATTGCTGACACTCACGCAATACTTATGGGTATGGAGTTTTAATCGGACACGGAGAAAGATAGGGGCTTATAGTTTTGCCTCCCAACATTTTTCCTCAAGGGTAATGTCAACAATAATAGTTCATGAAAACTCACATCCAATTAGCCATATATACCAGGATCTTTCCAACATAATGTGCTTGCCAAAGGATAAAATGTAAAAAGGAAGGTGAAGATCACCATGACTCTTATGCAAGGTAGGAGATAAAAGTAAAAGATAGGCCCTTCGCAGAGGGAAGCAGAGGTTGTCATGCACTTTTATGGTTGGATGCACAAAATCTTAATGCGAAAGAACGTCACTTTATATTGCCACTTGTGATATGGACCTTTATTATGCAGTCTATCGCTTTTATTTTTTCCATATCACACGATTGTATAAAGCTTATTTTCTCCCACACTAATAAGTCATACATATTTAGAGAGCAATTTTTATTGCTTGCACCAATGACAACTTACTTGGAGGATCTTACTCAATCCATAGGTAGGTATGGTGGACTCTCATGGCAAAACTGGTTTAAGGGTATTTGGAAGCACAAGTTGTATCTCTACTTGGTGCGATGAATTTGGCTAGCATGAGGGGGCAAGGCAAGCTCAGCCATGTTGGACGATCCATGACAATATAATTTATCTCAGATGCAAGAAAACATAACCCATTACGTTGTCTTCCTTGTCCAACGTCAACTCTTTAGCATGTCATATTTTAATGAGTTCTCACAATCATAAAAGATGTCCAAGATAGTATATTATATGTGAAGACCTCTCTTTCTTTATTACTTCCTATTAATTGCAACGATGACCAAAACTATGTTTGTCAACTCTCAACAACTTTTATTCATCATACTTTTTCTATGTGAGCTCATTACTCTCCATAAGATCGATATGATCTCTTTGTTTCCTTTTTTATCCCCTTTTTTCTTTTATTCACTTAGGATCATGGCAAAATAATCAAGCCCTTGACTCAACACTAATCTTTATTATACATAGCTCACGGACTTGATTACACAGAATAATTATAAAGCAAAACTCACAACTAGATCATACTAAGAACTTTTATTCTACTAGATCAAGATATTACCAAAAGGATCAAACTAAGAAAAACGATAAAGATAAAAGTGATGGTGATACGATACCGGGGCACTCCCCCAAGCTTGGCAGTTGCCAAGGGGAGTGCCCATACCCATGTGATTGTGTCTCCTTTGTTGGTGAAGAAGGTGGAATTGTTGATGATGGATAGTCGCACATCGAGTGTAGGAGGTCTTCTAACTTGCAGATAATGCCCTTGAGTGCGATGATATGCTCCTTCAACAAAATATTTTCACGTGTGAGATACTTATTTTGTATACGAGCTAACTCGATCATCTTGAAAGCTTCGATCTCAGTTGGGGTAAGAAGATTGTGATCAAGTTGAAGGATGTCTTCTATTGCCGGAGCTTGGTCCTCCGTGGCCTTCTTGATCCCTTCATCCTTGTTGATCTCCATGGGTTCTTCTCTCTTCAGCTCTATCTTCATTAGCCAAGCATCGTTGCCCTCATTGTTGGAGGAGGAGGGAGACGACATGATGCTTAGCTTCGACAACCCTGGCAGAAAACAGCTCGAAACAAGAAAAAGATATTTTTGCGTGATACGGTAGTCAAAACCTTTGGGAGGTTATATAATGAATTTTTACCCACCAAAATACATGTCGTGTACGAAAACGGAGTCCGGAGAGTGCACGAGGTGCCCACGAGGTAGGGGGCGCGCCTAGGGGGTAGGGCGCGCCCTCCACCCTCGTGGAGCCCTCGTGTCCTTCCCGGACTGCTTCTTATTTTTCTATTTTTCTAAATATTCCAAAATGGAGAAATATTGCCTTAAAAACTGTTTTGGAGTCGGTTTACTTACCGTGCCACATACCTATTCCTTTTCGGAGTCTGAAACGTTTCGGAAAGTGTCCCTTATGTATTCCTCCGGGGTTACGGTTTCAATAACATTGGTTTCAACATTTATGGGATTACCTGAGATATAATGTTTGATTCTTTGAACGTTCACCACCTTCGGATTTGTGCCTTCGAAGTTGTTGATTTTTATGGCACCGGAACGATAGACCTCCTCGATAACGTAAGGACCTTCCCATTTAGAGAAAAGTTTTCCTGCAAAAAATCTTAAATGAGAATTGTATAGCAATACATAATCACCTACATTAAACTCACGCTTTTGTATCCTTTTATCATGCCATCTTTTAACTTTTTCTTTAAACAACTTGGCATTTTCGTAGGCTTGGGTTCTCCATTCATCGAGTGAGCTAATATCAAATAACCTCTTCTCACCGGCAAGTTTAAAATCATAATTGATCTCTTTAATAGCCCAATATGCCTTGTGTTCTAGTTCGAGAGGTAAATGACATGCTTTTCCATAAACCATTTTATACGGAGACATACCCATAGGATTTTTATATGCAGTTCTATAGGCCCATAATGCATCATCAAGTTTCTTGGACCAATTCTTTCTAGACCTATTGACAGTCTTTTGCAAAATTAATTTGAGCTCTCTATTACTCAATTCTACTTGACCACTAGACTGAGGGTGATAAGGGGATGCAATTCTATGATTAACATCATACTTAGCAAGCATTTTACGGAAAGCACCATGAATAAAATGTGAACCACCATCAGTCATTAAATATCTAGGGACTCCAAATCTTGGAAAAATAACTTCTTTAAGCATTTTAATAGAAGTGTTATGATCAACACTACTAGTTGGAATAGCTTCTACCCACTTAGTAACGTAATCAACAGCAACTACAATATGTGTATATCCATTAGAGGAAGGAAAAGGTCCCATATAGTCAAAGCCCCAAACATCAAATGGTTCAATAACGAGTGAATAGTTCATAGGCATTTCTTGACGTCTACTAATATTACCAATTCTTTGACATTCATCGCAAGATAAGACAAACTTACGGGCACCTTGAAGAGAGTAGGCCAATAAAAACCAGATTGCAATACCTTATGTGCAGTTCTATCTCCAGCATGGTGTACTCCATAAGCTTCGGAGTGACACTTGCGTAGGATCTGTTCCTGTTCATGCTCAGGTACACAAAGTCTAATAACACCATCTTCTCCTTTATAAAGATGTGGGTCATCCCAAAAGTAATGCCTCAAATCATAGAAGAACTTTTTCTTTTGCTGGTATGTGAAACTAGGTGGTATGGACTTAGCAACAATGTAATTAGCATAATTAGCATACCATGGGCCAGTATGAGAAGGATTTATGACATTTAATTGCTCATCAGGAAAGCTATCATCAATAGGAAGTGGGTCATCAAGCACATTTTCTAACCTAGACAAGTTGCCTGCAACGGGGTTCTCAGCTCCCTTTCTATCAACAATATGTAAGTCAAATTCTTGTAGCAAGAGAACCCATCTAATAAGTCTAGGTTTAGCATATTTCTTTTCCATAAGATATTTAATAGCAGCATGATCAGTGTTAATAGTTACATTAGAATCAACAATATAAGGTCTGAACTTATCACAAGCAAATACAACTGCTAAGAATTCTTTTTCAGTAGTAGCATAATTTCTTTGAGCATTGTCTAGGGTTTTACTAGCATATTGAATAACGTTTAATTTCTTATCTACTCTTTGCCCTAGAACAGCACCTACAGCATAATCACTAGCATCACACATAATTTCAAAGGGTAAATTCCAATCAGGTGGCTGAACAATTGGTGCAGAGATCAATGCTTTCTTAAGTATTTCAAATGCTTCTACACAATCATCATCAAAGACAAATGGTATATCTTTTTGTAATAAATTAGTCAGAGGCCGGGAAATTTTTGAGAAGTCCTTAATGAACCTCCTATAAAATCCAATGTGACCAAGGAAACTTCTTATACCTTTGATGTCCTTGGGGCATTGGCATATTTTCAATAGCATCAACCTTGGCTTTATCAACTTCAATACCTTTTTCAGAAACTTTATGCCCCAAGACAATACCTTCATTAACCATAAAGTGGCACTTTTCCCAATTCAAGACAAGATTAGTTTCTTCACATCTCTGCAAAACTCGATCAAGGTTTCTTAAGCAATCATCAAAAGAAGATCCATAGACGGAGAAATCGTCCATGAAAACCTCACAAATCTTTTCACAAAAGTCAGAGAATATAGCCATCATGCATCTTTGAAAGGTAGCAGGTGCACTACATAAACCAAAAGGCATACGTCTATAAGCAAAAGTACCAAAAGGGCAAGTAAAAGTAGTCTTTGATTGATCTTTGGCTGACACAGGTATTTGAGAGAAACCAGAATAACCATCTAGAAAGCAAAAATGTGTATGTTTGGATAATCTTTCTAGCATTTGATCGATAAAAGCTAAGGGGTAATGATCCTTTTTAGTGGCCTTATTTAATTTGCGGAAATCAATTACCATCCTATAACCTGTAATAATTCTTTGAGGAATCAGTTCATCTTTATCATTAGGAACGATAGTAATACCTCCCTTCTTAGGGACACAATGGACAGGACTTACCCACTGACTATCAGCAACGGGATAAATTATACCTGCCTCAAGGAGCATTAGTATTTCCTTTCTTACCACTTCCTTCATTTTAGGATCCAGCCGTCGTTGATGATCACAAACTGGTTTAGCATCTTCTTCCAAATTTATTTTATGTTGACATAGAGTGGGACTAATGCCCTTAAGATCATCAAGAGTATACACAATAGCAGCACGGTGCCTCTTCAGAGTTTTCAATAATTTCTCTTCCACATGCTCTGAAAGGTTAGCACTAATAATAATAGGATATATCTTTTTCTCATCAAGATAAGCATATTTAAGAGTATCAGGCAACGGTTTAAGCTCAAACATGGGACCACCCTTGGGTGGAGGAGGATCCCCTAGGATTTCAACAAGCAAATTGTGTTTCAGAATAGGTTCCTGTTTAAAGAATACTTCATCTATTTCCCTTCTTTCATTCATAAACATATTATTTTCATGGTCTAGCAAATATTGTTCTAGAGGATCACTAGGAGATACGGCAATAGAAGCAAGACCAATAATTTCATCCTTACTAGGTAATTCTTCTTCATGATGTTGTCTACTAAATTTAGAGAAATTAAATTCATGAGACATATTTGTTGGAAATATGCCCTAGAGGCAATAATAAAAGGATTATTATTATATTTCCTTGTTCATGATAATTGTCTTTTATTCATGCTATAATTGTGTTATCCGGAAATCGTAATACATGTGTGAATACATAGACACCAACATGTCCCTAGTAAGCCTCTAGTTGACTAGCTCGTTGATCAACAGATAGTCATGGTTTCCTGAGTATGGACATTGGATGTCATTGATAACGAGATCACATCATTAGGAGAATGATGTGATGGACAAGACCCAATCCTAAACATAGCACAAGATCGTATAGTTTGTTTGCTAGAGTTTTTCCAATGTCAAGTATCTTTTCCTTAGACCATCAGATCGTGTAACTCCCGGATACCGTAGGAGTGCTTTGGGTTTACCAAACGTCACAACGTAACTGGGTGACTATAAAGGTATACTACGGGTATCTCTGAAAGTGTCTGTTGGGTTGACACGGATCAAGACTGGGATTTGTCACTCCATATGACGGAGAGGTATCTCTGGGCCCACTCGGTAATGCATCATCATAATGAGCTCAAAGTGACCAAGTGTCTGGTCACAGGATCATGCATTACGGTACGAGTAAAGTGACTTGCCGGTAACGAGATTGAACGAGGTATTGGGATACTGACGATCGAATCTCGGGCAAGTAACGTACCGATTGACAAAGGGAATTGTATACGGGGTTGCTTGAATCCTCGACATCGTGGTTCATCCGATGAGATCATCGAGGAGCATGTGGGAGCCAACATGGGTATCCAGATCCCGCTGTTGGTTATTGACCGGAGAGTCGTCTCGGTCATGTCTACATGTCTCCCGAACCCGTAGGGTCTACACACTTAAGGTTCGGTGACGCTAGGGTTGTAGAGATATGAGTATGCAGTAACCCGAAAGTTGTTCGGAGTCCCGGATGAGATCCCGGACGTCACGAGGAGTTCCGGAATGGTCCGGAGGTGAAGAATTATATATAGGAAGTGCAGTTTCGGCCATCGGGAGAGTTTCGGGGGTCAACGGTATTGTACCGGGACCACCGGAAGGGTCCCGGGGTCCATCGGGTGGGGCCACCCATCCCGGAGGGCCCCATGGGCTGAAGTGGGGAGGGGAACCAGCCCATAGTGGGCTGGTGCGCCCCCCCTTGGGCCCCCCATGCGCCTAGGGTTGGGAACCCTAGGGGAGGGGCGCCTCCACTTGCCTTGGGGGGTACTCCACCCCCCTTGGCTGCCGCCGCCCCTAGGAGATCCCATCTCCTAGGGCCGGCGCACCCCCCTAGGGGGCCTATATAAAGGGGGGGAGGGAGGGCAGCCGGACCCTGAAGTCTTGGCGCCTCCCTCTCCCCTGCTACACCTCTCCCTCTCGCAGAAGCACGGCGAAGCCCTGCTGCGATCACTGCTGCATCCACCACCACGCCGTCGTGCTGCTGGATCTTCATCAACCTCTCCTTCCCCCTTGCTGGATCAAGAAGGAGGAGACGTCATCCGCTTCGTACGTGTGTTGAACGCGGAGGTGCCGTCCGTTCGGCACTTGGTCATCGGTGATTTGGATCACGGCGAGTATGACTCCATCATCCCCGTTCTCTTGAACGCTTCCGCTCGCGATCTACAAGGGTATGTAGATGCACTCTTCTCTCATTGCTAGTTGACTCCATAGATTGATCTTGGTGAAACGTAGAATTTTTTTTGTTTTCTGCAACGTTCCCCAACAATATCATCTAAACCGATAGTAACAACATCCTTTTTTGCAATCTATCTTAGCATTAACAGTGTTTAAGAAGGGTCTACCAAATATAATGGGACAAAAGCTATCTTGTGGGGAACCAAGAACAAGAAAATCAGCAGGATAGTTAGTTCTCCCACACAAGACTTCAACATCTCTAACAATTCCCATTGGTGAAATAGTATCTCTATTGGCAAGTTTAATTGTGACATCAATATCTTCTATCTCAGCAGGTGCAATATCATGCATAATTTCTTTGTATAAGGCGTAAGGTATTGCACTAGCTCTGGCACCCATATCACATAAGCCATGATAACAATGATCTCCTATTTTAACAGAAATAACAGGCATGCCTACCATAGGTCTTTTTTTATCTTTAGCACAAGGTTTAGCAATTCTAGCAGTCTCATCAAGGAAATGAATAACATGCCCATCAATATTATCAGACAAGAGATCTTTAACAATAGCAATATCAGGTTCAACTTTAATTTGCTCAGAAGGTGTATAAGTTTTAATATTGCTTTTACGAACCACAGTTGAAGCTTTAGCATGATCCTTTATCCTGACAGGGAAAGGTGGTTTCTCAACATAACAAGTAGGAACAATAGGATCATTATAAGTGATAGTCTTTTCTTCAACTTTAATAGGTGCAGCTACTTTTACTTCTATGTGAGGATGATATTTAAACCACTTCTCCTTGGGGAGATCAATATAAGTAGCAAAAGATTCACAGAAAGAAGCTACTATCTTAGAGTCAAGTCCATATTTAGTGCTAAATTTACGGAAAACATCGGTATCCATAAAAGATTTAACACAATCAAACCTAGGTGTCATACCTGACTCCTTACCTTTGTCGAGGTCCCAATCTTCAGAGTTGCGTTTAATTCTTTCCAATAAATCCCATTTGAATTCAATAGTCTTCATCATAAAAGAGCCAGCACAAGAAGTATCAAGCATGGTGCGATTGCTATCAGAAAGCCGAGCATAAAATTTTTGAATAATCATTTGTTTTGAGAGCTCATGATTGGGGCATGAATATAACATTGATTTAAGCCTCCCCCAAGCTTGAGCGATGCTTTCTCCTTCGCGAGGCCAAAAGTTATATATATAATTGCGATCACGATGAACAAGATGCATAGGATAAAACTTCTGATGAAATTCCAATTTCAATCGTTTGTAACTCCATGACCCCGTATCATCACATAGCATATACCATGTCGATGCATCTCCCTTCAAAGATAAAGGGAAGACCTTCTTCTTAAGAACATCACATATATTAGATGCTCATCAGGATGCTTTGTTCCATCTCCTACAGAAGGATTAGCTAGCAGTTTTTCTAACATACCCGAAGGAATTTCAAAGCAGACATTTTCATTTTCAGTAGGTTCAGTAGGTTTAGGAGCAACTCTTTTCTCTACTGGTCGGGGTGAAGATACCCCGAACAAGCCCCTCAGAGGATTACTTTCCATAGTAACAAGTGACACTAAATTTCAGCACACTATATAAATTTTTCCTTACCAAATTCCACCTACCAAAGGCGCTTCTCTCTCGGCAACGGTGCCAGAAAAGAGTCTTGATGACCCACAAGTATAGGGGATCTATCGTAGTCCTTTCGATAAGTAAGAGTGTCGAACCCAACAAGGAGCAGAAGGAAATAATAAGCGGTTTCCAGCAAGGTATTCTCTGCAAGTACTGAAATAAGTGGTAACAGATAGTTTTGTGATAGGATAATTTGTAACGAGCAACAAGTAACAAAAGTAAATATAGTGCAGCAAGGTGGCCCAATCCTTTTTGTAGCAAAGGACAAGCCTGGACAAACTCTTATATAGAGAAAAGCGCTCCCGAGGACACATGGGAATATCGTCATGCTAGTTTTCATCACGTTCATATGATTCGCGTTCGGTACTTTGATAATTTGGTATGTGGGTGGACCGGTGCTTGGGTACTGTCCTTACTTGGACAAGCATCCCACTTATGATTAACCTCTATTGCAAGCATCCACAACTACAACAAAAGTATTAATGTAAACCTAACCATAGCATGAAACATATGGATCCAAATCAGCCCCTTACGAAGCAACGCATAAACTAGGGTTTAAGCTTCTGTCACTCTAGCAACCCATCATCTACTTATTACTTCCCAATGCCTTCCTTTAGGCCCAAATAATGGTGAAGTGTTATGTAGTCGACGTTCACATAACACCACTAGAGGAGAGACAACATACATCTCATCAAAATATCGAACAAATACCAAATTCACATGACTACTAATAGCAAGACTTCTCCCATGTCCCCAGGAACAAACGTAACTACTCACAAAGCATAATCATGTCCATAATCAGAGGGGTATTAATATGCATATAGGATCTGAACATACGATCTTCCACCAAATAAACCAACTAGCATCAACTATAAGGAGTAATTAACACTACTAGCAACCTACTAGCACCAATCCCGGACTTGGAGACAAGAATAGGATACAAGAGATGAACTAGGGTTTTGAGAGGAGATGGTGCTGATGAAGATGTTGATGGAGATTGCCCTCTCCCGATGAGAGGAGCGTTGGTGATGACGATGGCGATGATTTCCCCCTCCCGGAGGGAAGTTTCCCCGGTAGAACAGCTCTGCCGGAGCCCTAGATTGGTTCCGCCCAGGTTCCGCCTCGTGGCGGCGGAGTTTCGTCCGACGAGATGGCTTATGATTTTTTTCTCATCGAAAGACTTGATATAGCAGAAGATGGACATCGGAGGGCCACCAGGGGGGCCACGAGGTAGGGGGCGCGCCCAGGGGGGTAGGGCGCGCCCCCACCCTCGTGGGCAGGGTGTGGTCCCCTGGTGAACTTCTTGCGCTCGGTATTTTTTATATATTCTGAAAACGTCTTCCGTGAAGTTTCAGGACTTTTGGAGCTGTGCAGAATAGGTCTCTAATATTTGCTCCTTTTCCAGCCCAGAATCCCAGCTGCCGGCAATCTCCCTCTTTATGTAAACCTTGTAAAATAAGAGAGAATAGGCATAAGTATTGTGACATAATGTGTAATAACAGCCCATAATGCAATAAATATCGATATAAAAGCATGATGCAAAATGGACGTATCAATTAGCCACCATAGTAGGCGAGGGAGGACAAGAGCTCTCATCGACCTCATCTTGGATCGGAGCCATTCCACCCTTAGCCTCACACCAACCAAGCACAAGAGCACCTCACCTCAGGAGGTTGTTCTTCCCCTTGTACTATTCATCATCAGCCCAAGAGGCAATCCACCACACCACACTGGAGTAGGGTATTATACCACAACGGTGGCCCGAACCAGTATAAACCTTGTGTCCCTTGTGTTGCGAGTTCGTTGAGCTTGCCATTGAGATCGTGGCGAGGTTGAGGGTGTGAGTTGGTAGGGGGAGATATGTGTGCGCACCCCAGTGTTCGAACCTTGAGGGTTTTGCCGGAACCCGAGATCCGACATTTGGCGCGCCAAGTAGGGGTGCGCCGAAGCTTTCCTTCCGTCGCTCCGCGTCCTGTCGCTTCGTCACCTCCATGTGGGACGCTCGCCAAGCTCGCGCTGAGCACCGGCCCGCCCTCGCCGCCCGGATCATTCAGACGGCTCCCGTCGGAGGGCCACCCCGTCGTTCTCCATCGCCTGCCGCCAACGCCATCACTAGCCCGGCGGGAAACGAGCAGCAAGCCTCCTCGCTGCACCCCTCAGTGCGGCGGGACGGCCGCACTGCCACTCCATCACTGACCCCGGCCGGCTCGTCGTCTCACGCCCGTCGCGCCCCCACAGACGCGCAGGCTGCGTTGTGCATGGCGCGCGAACTCCTGCGCTACCACCCCATCGACGACCTCTACGAGGACTGGCTCGACCGCATCGCCGAGCTTGTCAGCGCCGCAGGGGGGTCCCCTATGCTGTCCCTCTCACTGCCTCGCCCTCCGCCAGCTGCGGGCGACGTGGCTCATGGAGCGCCTCCACCACCTCTGCCCCAAGACGGCGCCCTGGTGCCAAGGCGTGCGGCCCCCCAGCGTGATCCACCGTGTCGGGCGCTTGTACGCGAAGAAGGAAGCTGCCAAGAAGTCCCTCGTCCGCAAGAAAACGGTCCTGTGCACCCAGCGCCACTATGACAAGATTGTGCGCCGCCTGTGATGGTGGTGTGAGGGCGTCAAGCCAGGCTCCACATCAGCAAAGGGTCCCGGTGGCCACCGCGGGCTGCCGCGCTTTCACCCCCGAGATGCGTAGTGTCACATGGCCAGGCAAGTTCAAGCCGGACATGCCTCCGCGCTACGACGGCACCCTCGACCCCACGCAGTTCCTGCAGCTCTTCGAGCTAAGCATCGAGGCGACCAACGGCGACGAGAAAGTCATGGCGAACTGGTTCCCCATGGCTCTCAAGGATGGCGCATGCTCGTGGCCCTAAACCTGCCTCTAGGCTCCATCTCTTCCTGGAACGAGATGCGCGACCACTTCATTGCCAACTTCCAGGGCACTCGCGACCGCCCACCGGCCGCGGGTGACCTGTGCCGCGTCAAGCAACAACCAGGGGAAACCCTCCAGAAGTACATCCAGCGCTTCAACAATGTTCATATCAAGATCCCCAAGGTGATGGACGAGGCCATCATCTCTGCGTTCTCCGATGGGTCCGCGACGTCAAGATGAAGGAGGAGCTCGCTATCCACGAGGAGTTGTGCACATCTCTGGAGTTGTTCAACCTGGCGACCAAGTGCGCAAGGGCTGAGGAAGGGCGCCTTTCCCTTCTCGAGCTCCCAGCTGACGACCTGGCCAAGGCCAAGGACGTGAAGCGCAAGGGAGCGGCTGTACTCGCGGCAGAGCCGGACACGAAGCACGGCAGAGACCAGCCTGAGTCATCCAAGAGCAGTCGACCGTTCTGCGCCTTCCATAATGTGCACAACCACAACACCAACGATTGCAAGAGCTCAGGGCCATTCATGATAGACACTTCGGTCGACGCCCCGAGCGCAACGACCGAGGCTACGGCCGAGGAGGAGGACATGGCAAAGGACGTTGGGACGACTGAGGCCCACGCCAGGAATGGCGTGACCAACCTCGTGAGGACCACTAGCAGGATCAGCCTCACGAAGGTGCCTGGAGGGATCAGCCTCGCGAGGACCGTCCTCAGGGCAATGCTGGGCTTCCTCCACTGCCGCCACCGCCAAGAAGGAACGACCACCACCACCAAGACGAGGGGGCTGGGGGCTTCCAGGAGCCGCGTGCTATCGCCTGCATCTTGGGCGGAGCTCAAGCCTTAGCCTCGCGGCGTATCTTCAAGCAGTTCGCTCGCGAGGTGAACGCAGCCCCTCCCAAGCTCGAGGCTACACGCCCGCTTAGGTGGTCCAAGTGCGCTATTACCTTCAGCTCGGCAGACCAGCTCAAGTGCGCGGCCACCGCTGGTGCTCTCCCGATGCTCTGTTCACCCATCATCAGCAACGTGCAAGTCACCAAGACTCTCATTGACGGCGGCGCGGGGCTTAACGTCCTATCCATCGAGATGTTCGACAACCTTCAAGTACCCTATGATCAGCTTCAGCCTACCAAGCCTTTCCCAGGAGTGACCGACGGCGCCACCACCCCGATAGGTCAGGTCCGCCTCCCAGTCACCTTCGGACAGTGCGACAACTACTGCACCGAGCTCATCGACTTCGACGTCACCCACATCCGTCTACCGTACAATGCCATGCTTGGGTATCCAGACCTGGCTAAGTTCATGGCGGTGACCCACCACGGCTACAACGTCCTCAAGATGCCAGGAAGCGGCGGAATCATCATAGTCCCCTGCGAAGAAAGAGACGCGGTGTGCTCCCTCGAGTGTGCCTTTCAAGCTGCAGCAATCGACGACCCCAACAGCAAGGGTGAGTACTCCGTACTGGGCCTCAGGATAATGGCGCCGCAAGTGGCACCACGTCAGGATCAGCGCCCGCACCTGGGGCGCCTCCCTCTGTCGCATAGGAAGGCGCGCCCGGCGCCCTCGTCGGGCAGGGCTCGGGGGCTCTCTTCCGGAGGGCCTCAAACCTTGCCAACATTACGAGAGAGGCGCACGGGCACCATTTGGAGGCGTGCTTTGTGGCACGTTTCCCTCAGGAAGAAACAGGGCGAGGAGCACCCAGCACTCAGGAGTTCATCACCAAGACCACTCAGGAGCTTCAGGAAGCAAGAGCAATTCGCGGCGACTGCCGCCCACCTGGCGTCGCTCCCCACCCAGGCGACGGTGGTGAGTTGCGCGTCTGCGTCTTCATCCCAGGGCTCAATAGGGCCGCATATTAGGAGCTCTTCTGGCCTTCGTGTGTGGGACGCTGCGAGGGCCCACCGCACAGCTACGTTCGCATGCCATTCGGCCTGCCGAGCATGGCTGCTGCCTTCCAGCGCAACCTGCGGAGCATCATGGCGGGTCAGGAGGACAGGCATCACGCAGTCCTGGCGGAGATGGCGATGGTCCTCAAGGAACCGCCTGGACCCCAGAGCCTCCCGAGGCTCAGGGCCCCGGTGGCTCGTGAGGGCAACCCCTTCATCGCGTACCCTCAGTTGCCTCAACACCCCTTCATCAACAGAATCAGGTGACATTTTCCAAGTTTATTTAGCTGGGAGCGCCCTCAGGGCTGCATCATTTCCAGGCCACGTGGGTCTGTCCCTGTGGCATGTATCCCTTCTTGTTTATGTCTTTTAGCTTACCTTGCTGGGGCGCCCCTCGGGCTGCATCATCCCCAAGCCGTTCGGGCCTGACCCAATGGCATGTTGCTTTTCATGCGTAATCTATCTATGGTTATCACTTGCTTGATTGTCACCCACCATGGGAGCCGCGCGCCGGTCGTCTTTCTTCAGGATCCTTCGCATGAGACGGCTAGGAACGGCGTTTGTGCTCGGGCCCGTCCCTGCAGCGTCGATAAATCCAACGGCTCAGCTCTGTCTGATGGGTCGGTCCTGTTCACGTCACCTCCTGGGGCCGTTGGTGCTTGGCCTTCTCACGCGATAACCTCAGGAGATTCGTCCGGCACAGGTTGTCTAACCACCTTGCAGGACCACCACAGCGAACAAGAATCAAGACCAGGTGCAACCCGCCTTGAGATAGGGCCTCGTGAGTCCCGCGCTGGCTCACGAGTGCCCAGACACACCTCGTCTAGCCCTGCCGTGCAAGCCACGTGTCAGGGCGGGGCTGTACACACCCCGGGGGCTCTCCGCAGTAGGGAGTCCCCTCCCACGTACGAGTGGAAGCACCATGATCCATGCTGGCAGTCAATGTTGCCGAGGAGCGGCTATGTCCGTGCAAGTGCAAAAGCGCCATGGTTCGTCCTGGTGATAAACAACTAAGGGCGGCCTCATGGCCGTATCAACCTCAGGGAGCCTCCGGGCTCGGTGTCTGGCCCCATCACAACGCCTCCCCTCGGGAGAGCCGCGCGAGGGGGCTGGGCACGGGGGCTACGCTCGGGTCACGCACAAGCATACGCCACCCTATTAGGTCCCGCGGACCTGGTCGTCGTGCGCCCTCCCAAGCGGAACCAAGGTATGAAGGTCGTTTGAACGTCAAGGGGGACTCCTGAGCATCGCGACTCAGGAGCCTAACTGACCACGTAGCCCCTCACTCCTTGGCCCGTCTTGGTGATCCGGTCGGACCAATGGCAGCTGAGGTATGCGCAGGGTCGGGACCTGCCGACGTAGAACACTAGACCTACCATTGCACCTGCTTTCCACAAGCTGTTTGCGCATCAAGGGGGATTGCTGAGCATCGCGACTCAGGAGCCTAACTAACCACGTAGCCCCTCACTCCTTGGTCCGTCCTGGTGATCCGGTCGGCCCAATGGCGGTTGAGGTATGCACGGGGTCGGGCTCTGCCGACGTAGAACGTAAAGCAAATGGGAAGGAAATCACAAAATCTCAAAGAAAATATTACAAGACATATTGTTCTCCGAATATCAAACACAAGTTTAAACGCCTCCACGAGGCACGCTACATGCTGCAAGAGTTTCAACAGGAAAGGAGCCGCAAGCCAGTCATCCCTGGATACCGCCGGCACCCGCAAGAGGCGCCCCCTCCTGGGTGGCGTCGCCTTCACCTGCACCACCGGTCGAAGGCGCGGGGGCGAAGGCGTCGAACTTCTTCAGCAGGGCTTCCACCTGACCTTTCACAGCTACGGCGGCGGCTGCGCAGTGTTCATCAGCCACAGGCTCCAGCAGCTCGTCAAGGCGGGCGGCAGGATCGCGAAGATGGAGGTGGCTTAAGACACGCGTCAGCGCGGCTGAAGAAAGGATGCGAGCCTCTTCTTCTGCCATGGGGCCGATGCCGCGCACGACTTCCTCAAGCGCCTCGACCAAGTAGGGAAGCAACTGGGCGGGGCCGTCCTCATTGGTGGCCAACGGCTTCTCCAAGCCCTTCTCATAGAGTGACTTCAGAGCCTCGTGAGACCTCTTCTCGAGAAGCATGAAGGCCGCGCGGTCCTCGGCCAGAACCTTCGTCTTGGCGTCAAGTACGGCTTTCTCAGCCTGCACCTTTTGCTTCAGCTCCTCTAGTCGGCCGCGCTCAGTGGCCTGCGCCTGTGCCAGCAGCTCCATCTCGGCGTCGTGACCCTTGACGGCGTCCTCCCGGGCCTTCATCCTCTCTTCCTCCGCCTTACGGCCACGGGCATCTTCGGCACTCTCTTCACGTAGCATCTTTAGCTCGGCCTCTAGCACCCGGCAGCAACCTTGGGCGGCCTCGGCGCCCTTCAGCGCCGCCTCATGAGCAACTGCTTCCTGAGCTGTGGCTCTCTTCTCCCTCTTAGAGGTCGCCGCAACCTGGCTCAGCACCGCCCGAACGGACACGTCAGAATGAAGCCAACCAGAGACCAGCTCCAGACACCCAGTCTCCAGGAGGGGTTCGTTGCTCTGGAGATCTTCTCATAGCCGAGCCATCTCAGAAAGGGCCCGCTCCAGGACGTCAGGAGAAGCGGAAAACCTGGGGCCGGCAACACGGCAGAAGGAGGAGGAAGAGGCGTCGTCGTCACCATGGCCTAGGAGGCTGGAAGCTCCTGAGCCTCTTGGACCTCAGCACCCGAGCCGGACTCTGGCACCCCCCGAGTCAGCGGGGCCTCGGGGGCTGAATTCTCCCGAGGATGCTCCACCCGGCCTCGCGAGGATGATCGGGCTGGAGAAGCGCAAGCACCATCCCCACCTTTGCTCATGGAGAGGGGCACAGCCGCAGGAGGCAACCTGGGCTCAAGCAGCACCACCTCACTCTCCCTTTTCCTCTTCGCCGCAGGCGTAGGCCTAGTTACACAACAAGGAAGAAGAGTCAGAAGCAAGCATCAGCAGTAAGAACAAGGCAGGACGAGAACACTTACTCATCCACCGCGGCGTAGTCCCTCCGCTTCGGGAGCCTGAAGCCAGAGAGCTTCGCAACCCGAGGCGCGGGCGCGCCGGCTCCGAAAGCAGAAGCAGGAGCAGGAGCTGAGCCGGAAGCGGCTCCAGGAGGCTCCAGAACAGAAGCAGCATCCCGGGAGATCAGCGTTGATCGGCCCCTCGTCAGGTTTACGGGCGGCTCTCCCTTCTCCTGGCAGGCGTCAGCATCGTCGTCGTCAGGAAGGGTGTGGATGGTCGGCCTAGCGGCCACGACCTGCGCCCCGTCCTTGCGGCGGAACAAGGGAGTGAAGACACTCGGCGGGTACTCCTGGTCGTCCCCGACCAAGAGGCGGAGAGCCGCAGCCAGCTCACCGTCGGACAAGGCCTCCGGGCTCAGACGAACCTTGTCCTCTTCGCCCCCAAGCTCCCACAAGGGGCGCATACGCGCCTGAAGTGGGGCCATGCGCAGCATCAGGAATTCCCTCAGGAGCATGGCCCTTGTCACCTTTGCCGCCTTCGCATTGCCCGGCTTCTGGTCGGCGTTCATGTGCTCCAGCACCAAGGTCGCCCGCTCATCAGTGAGTTTCACGCAAGACCACCCCTTGTCAGACTGGGGCATCTCCGTTGGCAGCATCAAGCATGGGTGGACGCACTTGGCGTCCATCATGGCCCACTTGCCCCTGAAGCCGTCGGCCTTCTTCCCAGTTTTCAAGATTGAGTTAGCCTTGCCGTCCGCGATGAAATTGGCACACTCGGAGGTATGACCCTCGTTGATGCGGAGGAAGAAGAAGTGGCGCAGCAGAGCCACGGACGGCATCACGCCGAGGTACGCCTCACAGTAGTAGGCAAAGATCGACAAGAGAAGGATAGAGTTGGGGTGAAGATGCAGCGCCTGAAGCCTGTAGTGGCCAAGGACCTCGTAGAAGAAGTCAGAGGGGGAGGAACCAGCCCTGCGACGATGCTACTCATGAAGAAGGGGGAGAAGGTGCTTCCCTCGGGCTACGGCACGTCGGAGCCGACCCGGGGCTCAGTCTTCCCCCTCTCGTTGCTTTCCCCCACAGTCAGCAAGCGCTTGGCGGCGAGGTTCTTGTCCGAGACGTTGGGCGCGTCGAGAGCTGGCTCGTACCAAGCCGGCGACGAGGCAGGCTGGACCCTCCGGGGCGCCATTGGTCGCTAATACGGAAGGGGATGGGAGTAGATATGGAGATTTCGGAAGCAGGGAGCAAGAAAGGGGATCTGGAGCAAGGCAAAAGGAAGCAATGAAGGCAAGCACTGTCTACGCCAGCCTTTTGACAGCCAGGCAGTTGCCGAGACAATGTGGGGAAGCGGAGATGCCCACGTCCAATCAACCGCCACGCGTCGACCAAGGCCGTAGGCTATTGGGGCCCGCCGCGCTCCGCACTTGCCCTTTGGCTTTGCCTCGAAGCCAAGCCCGAGCGCGCCTTGGGCCCAGGGGCTACTGTCGGCGTTCTGTGAATGGGGGTCCCCAGACTTGCCTGCCTGCGGCCCACGACGTGGCTCTGCAAGCGGGCCCATACAGCCCATCTTCACCAACAAGCATTCAAGACCCTTGCGAGGGGCCAAGCCTCGCGAGGCAGACGACACAAGACCTCCTCAGGAGCGGCCTCACCAGGCTGGCTCGCGAGGGGCGGGGAGATCAAGGCCAGGTAAACCTCGCGAGGTTCCAATGACGTGAGCCATGATGATCGAGACCAGGCGGGCGCCTGCGCGCACAGTGTCCTTGTTTCTTCTTTGGTGCTAAGGAGGCAAGCACGGACGAAGAGTATCGAGGCGTCAAGCAAAGGTTTTCATATTGGTGCAATGAGACCAAAACCAGCAGGACGGCAAGACGGAGGTCACCATGGAGCCCAAGGCGGTGTCACCACCAGAGCCTTTGGCAGGCGAAGACTGCTTTTGTCAGGATAACTTGTACTAGCTGTCCCCTTTCAAATTGGTCATTGTTGACTCCCTTCCTGCTCAATATTTGGGAAGAGGACCAGGGCATCTATAAATAGGTTTAGCCACCACAGTAGGCGGGGGAGGACAAGAGCTCTCATCGACCTCATCTTGGATCGGAGCCATTCCACCCTTCGCCTCACACCCACCAAGCACAAGAGCACCTCACCTCAGGAGGTTGTTCTTCCCCTTATACTGTTCATCATCAGCCCAAGAGGCAATCCACCACACCACACTGGAGTAGGGTATTACACCACAACGGTGGCCCGAACCAGTATAAATCTTGTGTCCCTTGTGTTGCGAGTTCATCGAGCTTGCCTTTGAGATCGTGGCGAGGTTGAGGGCGTGAGTTGGTAGGGGGAGATCTTCATGCGCACCCCAGTGTTCGAACCTTGAGGGTTTTGCTGTAACTCGAGATCTGACAATGATCACCATGGTGAAGCTGATATCAATCACGGCCGAGTCGGTCACGGGAGCAGATAGATGAGTCGGCCGCGGCGTTTGTAAGCCGGTGCGGACGGGCGAGTTTATTATAGGTCCGGTAAGCCGCTCAGACGAGCGAGTCAAACGCGTCATGTTGATATAAATTGTGCCACCGAAGCTGCGGCTTCGCACGCGTGTTCGTCGAGCAATACAACACAGACGAACGTCAGTACACACTGACGCCGGCACGTGCTTCATATCCGCAGTATAGCAATACTTTTGTAATGAATAATTTACATGCGTATAAAAACACCATAGGGCAACGTAACGGTGCCAACAGGAATTAAAAATGTAATGATAAAAATATAAAGGAGGAATAACATCTGATTTTGTTTTTTTATCAGATAAATGCAGATGCAAATGCCAAATAATACTTAATAGTATAAGCACATTGAGCTCCCCTGATGTGATGTGGCACAATACTCACGTGACCTTCCTTTGTCCGCCGGTGCAAATGGCAGCAGCAGCCCTGCAGGCTCAGACGGCGGGTCAGCACGAGGGCGACTCGACGCCCGATGGCGGAGCGATGCGCTGGCGACTTAGCGATGATGGCGTGAGACAGTGGCAGAAGTAGCTCGACGTGGCTCCGGCGGTTCAACGCGTAGGCGACGGCGACCTTGGGGTGAAGCCTTTTAAGAATTGTATTGCACTGACATCTTTTTCGAGGGGCTGACAACTTGCCGTACCACCAACAATGATTAGTCTCAGACCCTTCTCAATTAAAATAACTAAAATGTCGTCGTTGGATTTGAGCCTTCAAACTGTGCAGCACCTTGCCAGGCGACTCCTCAAGGAAATCAAAAAATCTGTGCAAGCCATAATGACACGACAATGAGGAGCCCATCGGTGCAAAGTAGCTGCGGCGGCTCGGCGGGGCAGCAGCAGCGGGCGGCCCGTGGCGGCAACTCAAGGCCGGTCGGCGCAGCGACTCTGCAGTGGCTCACGACAGCGGCTCTGGCCAGCGGCAGCTTGTGGCACGGCACGGCAGCTGTAGAAATGGGCGGGCGCAGTCGCATTAGCGGAAGGTGACTTGCCCACGGCGACCCGCAGCAGAAACGAGGCCGACTCAGAGCCACAGGGCGAGCTTTGTGTGAGGGCGGGTCGATCTGGTTAAAACAGTGGCGGCCCAAGCGCCGTAGAGGAGACGGCGGCTTGGCGCAGAAGCGCGGCCGGCTTGACGAAGCGGTGCGGTGGCTCGTGGATGGGCGACGCGGCAGAGGTGCACCAGCCGTTCTGAGCAAACAGCCCAGATTCTGGGCCGAGGCGAGGCACAGACCGCGGAGGAGTCCGGGTCGCTGCTCTCTTCGTTTTCGGGTCGTAGTACTAGCACATGAACTAATTTCAATCGCTTCGGTGATCTGTTCGAGGTAGCAACATAGTTTTTTTTTCACGAATACGCATTGTGGCGCATCATTCCATTGATAGAAGAAGAAGAGAGTACATTGTTGGTCGCCCTAAAAACCGTACACTGTGAGGCGGCATTCGGACGACCGGTGAGCCAGAGAGAGGGGGTTGCTCAGCCCCAAGGTACAGTGGTCAGGTTACAGAGAGGATCCTATCTAATCCTTGGGCGCCGGCTCTGGCCCAGCGTCGAGCCTCGTCTTTGATCGTGGCTAGGAGGTCGCCATGGGAAGGTTGCATGCCATCGAAGATGATGCTGTTCCGGTGCTTCCAGATGGCCCAGGCCATGACGATGACCAAAGAAGCAAAGCCTTTATGGAAGCATGATGGAGCGGCAAGCGTGCAAGCGGACCACCACTCGAAAAACTCGGTTTGGCCGAACGGAGGGGGGATCGGCAGTCTGCACCACGCGAGAACTTCGTGCCAGGTGATGCGCGCAAATACACAACCGGCAAGGATGTGGTGCAGGGTTTCGCCATCCTGGTCGCAGAACTGACAGGCGGCGGGGTGTGGCAGCCCGCGGCGTGCCAGGCGATCAGCAGTCCAGCATCGATTCTGGGAAGCGAGCCACGGGAAAAACTTGACGTTGAGAGGTGCCCAGCTGCGCCAGATCAGCTTCCAGAAGGGCGCGGTAGTCGATCCAACGAACAGGGCGGAGTAGCAGGAGCTGGCAGTATATACTCCCGTCGCGTTCCAGCGCCAAGAGAGCGCGTCCGGAGCGGGTGTAAGGGAAACCGTCCGCAAGCGGCGCCAAATGTCAACGTACTCGAGGGTCGCTAGTGGCCCAAGGGCGCCGGTGATGTCAGATATCCAACCTTGGTTGCGAAGCCCATCGCGGACAAGGCGCATGCGCCTTCTTCTCCGTGGAACCAAGGCCACGAGGGTGGGGGCGATCTCAGCAATGGACTGGCCGTGGAGCCAGTGATCAGTCCAGAACCTGCAAGTATTGCCATCGCCAAGCGTCCAGACAGTGGAAGCTCTGAAGATTTGCTGAACCTCACGATCAAGCGGCAAGTGCAGGTGGCGCCATGGGCGCGTCGGGTCCGTGGCCTGCAGCCAGAGCCATCGAGTGCGCAGCGCAATACCAGTGCGGTGGAGGTCGCGCACGCCGAGACCGCCCAGCTCGACAGGGCGGCAGACCTTGGCCCAACTGACAAGGCAACAACCAGCGCGCGCGTCTTTGCATCCTTGCCAGAGGAAGTCGCGAATGATGTGGGTGACTCGCCGCAAGATGGGTTTTGAGACGGCCATGGCCATAAGGATGTGGGCTGGCATTGCGGTGAGGACATGCCGCACAAGCGCGAGCCGCTCCCCACGGTTGAGCAGCGCGGCCCTCCATGTTGCAAGCTTGAGGAGGAGCTTGTCGAGCAGGGGCATCAGGTCAGAGGAGGAGGCCTTGCGCACGGACAGCGGCAAGCCAAGGTACTTGATCGGGAAGTGCTTGATGGGGCAGTCCAGGGTGGAAGCGATGTCAGGCAGCATCTCGGGAGGGCATCTGATGGGAGTTGCCGAGCACTTGGCGAAACTGGTCTTGAGGCCAGAGGACTTGCCAAAGGAGTCCAAGAGCATGCGGATGGTGCGCAGCTCAGCCGGGTCTGGGTGACAGAAGAGCACAACGTTGTCGGCAAAGAGGGAGATGCTAGATGCCGCATGCCTGTTGGTGAGCCGTTGAAGGACGCCGTTGGAGACGGCATGCTGGAGCAGGCTGTTTAAAGTGTCAATGACGATGGCGAATAGCATGGGGGAAACAGGGTCGCCCTGGCGCAATCCTTGCTCATGATGGATCGGAGGCCCCGGGTTGCCATTGACAAGCACACGAGTGGACGCGGTAGAGAGCAGCATGTAGATCCAGGCACGCCAACGCCGCCCAAAGCCCAGGTGCGTGAGCATCTCGAGGAGAAAGGGCCAGGAGACTGTGTCAAAAGCACGAGCAATGCCTAGCTTGAGAAGGATCCGAGGTGCTTTGAGATTGTGCAGCAATCGCGTCGTCTGCTGGACAAGCATGAAGTTGTCATGGACGCCGCGGCTGGCGATAAAAGCACTCTGGTTAGTAGATACGAGGGTCGCCATCCTCGGAGCAAGGCGCAAGGACAAGACCTTGGCAAAAAGCTTGGCAACAAGGTGTATCAGACTAATAGGGCGGTAGTCGAATAGGCTGGAAGCGTCGGCCTTCTTGGGGAGGAGAGTGATTAGAGCTTGGTTTAACTTCTAAAAGCCACAACCATTCATCGAGAAGATCTTGCCAAAAACGGCGCAAACGTCTCCCTTGATAGTGCCCCAGCATGCCCGAAGGAACTCAGCGGTGAACCCATCCGGGCCAGGCACTTTGCCGAGCGGGAGCGACTTCACAGCAGCCCAAATTTCCTCCTCGGTGAATGGCCGGTCGAGCTCAGCAAGGTCAAAGTGTCAGGGGTCCAGGGCCTCCAGGTTGAGGCTGAAATCACGTGCGGTAGCCCGGCCGATGATGGAAGTGAAATGGTCGAAGGCTGCCCGAGCAATGGCCTCGTCGTCACACACGGTCGTGTCTCCCACGCGCAGGCAGGAGATCGAATTCTTCTTGCTACGATGCGCCGCATGGATTTTGAAGAACGCTGTGCTGGTGTCACCAGGCTTGAGCCAGCAGAATCGGGCCTGTTCGCGGGTCCCAACGAGGAGAGTCCGAGGTAGGCGCGCTTGAGCTCACGCCGTAGCCAGGCCTCAGGTGGAGCAAGCGGACGGGTGTCCTGGGCGGTGTCAAGCCAGAGAATGAGCTCGCAGGCGAGCATGATTTGCGTGGAGACATGGCCAAATTTTCGCGCGCTCCAGCCCTGCAGCCGTCGCGCGGTAGCCTTTAGGCGAAAGTAGATGGTGCGAAACGGGTCGGCGTCGGGGGCGACAGAGTTCCTGCTTCATCAACCAACTGGTGGAAACCGTCCAGCTTGATCCAGAATCGCTCAAAGTGAAAGCGTCGCTTTGAGGAGGTTTGGGGCGAACACTCGAGCAAGAGTGGGCAGTGATCCGACACGGTGGAGGCGAGGCAGCGCAGAGAGCAGTGCGCGTATAGGGTCGCCCAAGAAGTGGTGCAGAGCCTCACAGTTTTTCTTGAGTAGTATAAGACTTAGTATTTTGGGAAACTGCTCGACACCTAATATGGGTGTGGCTATCTTATATATATAGACATACGTCAAGCGTACAATTTCAAGATTACATACTATAGACAGAGGCTACGTAATATTGTCTAACACCCTCCCTCAATCTTAAATGCGGCTTGAAGTACAAAGCAAGTTAAGATTGCGCCTACAACTTTCAAACTGAGGTTGTGGAAGTGGTTTCGTGAAGATGTCAGCAAGTTGATCTTTGGAGAAGATAAACTTGATATGAAGAAGCTTCTGTGCAACACGTTCCCTCACAAAGTGATAGTCAACTTCGATGTGCTTGGTACGAGCATGGAAAACTGGATTAGACGAAAGATACGTCGCACCAATATTATCACACCAAAAGAACCGGTGGCTGCTCTTGAGAGACTCCCAACTCTCTCAACAGAGACTGTACCCAAATGAGCTCAGCTATGGCATTGGCAACCGCCTTATACTCTGCTTCAATGCTACTCCGAGACACTGTGGCCTACTTGCACGCACTCCAGGTGATCAAGTTGCAACCAAACAAGACAGCATAGCCCCTCGTGGATCGCCGGTCATCCAGACTCCTAGCCCAATCTGCATCAGTGAACACCGAGAGAGCCCTCGAAGAGGTAGACTAAAGATGCAAGCCATATGAGACAGTATGGGAGATATAGCGCAGGATATGCTTCATAGCTAACTAGTGTGAAGTTCGAGGAGCATGAAGATACTAGCACACATGATTTACCGCATAGGAAATGTCTGGCCGTGTGATAGTCAAGTACTGCAAGCCACCAACAATACTGCGGTACTCAGTGGCATCATCTGAAGGAAGTAAAGCACCATCCAAGGCTGATAACCGATCAGTCGTAGACATAGGAGTGGTAGCATGCTTGCACTGCAACATACCAGCACGTCGCAACAAGTCCAAGGAATACTTATGCTGAGTGAGAGTCAAGCCAGCAGGGGACCATGAAACCTCCAGACCAAGGAAGTAATGGAGAGCACCCAGATCCTTGACAGCAAAATGACCACTCAGAGCAGACAGCAAACGATCAGGAGCAGTCACTGAGGAGCTGATAAGAATAATGTCATCAACATAAACTAGCAAGTACATAGTAACCTCAAGACGCTGGAACATGAACAGAGACGTATCAGCAGTGGACGGAGCAAATCCAAGACGTCGAAGAACCGAGCCAAGTCAGGCATGCCATGCACGAGGAGCCTGCTTAAGTCCATAAAGAGCCTTAACAAGATGACACAAATGATGTGGACGTGCAGGATCAACAAAACCTGGAGGTTGCTGCATGTAAACCTCTTCCTCCAAGACCCCATGGAGAAAAGCATTCTGAACATCAAGCTGATGTAAAGACCACCCTTTGGCAACAGCCAAGGACAGAAGCAGACGAATGGTGGTAGGTTTGACAACTGGACTGAAGGTATCCTCATAATCAAGACCATACCATTGTTTAAACCCCTTAGCCACCAACCGTGCCTTGTACCGCTCAATAGATCCATCAACATGCTTCTTTACCTTAAACACCCACTTGGAGTCAATGATGTTGACGCCAGACACAGGAGGAACCAAGCGCCAAGTATCATTCCTCTATAGTGCCTGAAACTCCTGCTCCATGGCACTGCGCCAATGAGGAACCCAAAGAGCCACCTGAAAATGTCGAGGCTCAGAAGTGGGGTCGGCATCTGACTATGCCATACACGCCACAATCCACGCAACCGTGCCATCAGTGCGCTCCTTCGGCCGAACAATACCACTTTGACTGCGGGTACGAGGACGCAGAACAACGGTAGGCGGCGGAGGTGGCGGCGGAGACGGGGTCGATGAAGATGACGATGATGACGCAGACTGCTCCCCATATGCAGAACCAGTAACACCAGGCGACCGGCCAGGCGAGGAAGGAGTGGACGCCCGCTCAGCCGACGCGAGCAGGGATGCCGGCTCGGGCGAGGACGCCGACTCGGTCGACGCCTCGGGAAGCCCTGTAGTGCCAGGCTCGGCCAGCCGGGTTGGCAGGCCAGGTGACGGACGGACGTCGCGAGGGGCTCGGCGGACATCTGAGGGGACGCGAGTGGCTGCTCATCCAGAAGCTCGAGGCGTGCTCCGCACCCAGTACCTGCACCATGGTTAGGTAGAAACAAGGGGGTATATGCAACATCAACAAATTGACCAGGCAAAGGTAAAACAGATTTCTCAGGTGCAGTGGGAGTGGTGGAGGTGACCGAAAGTGTGGAAAAAGGAAAAACATTCTCATCAAACACCACATCACGCGAGAGGGAACATGAAGACACTTGTACCCTTTATGAAGAGAACTATAACCAAGAAATACACATTGTTTAGACCGAAACTCCAACTTGCGTTGGTTATACGGATGAAGATGTGGCCAACACACGCACCCAAAGACCTTGAGAAACGTATAATCAGGAACTTCATTCAGCAAGAGCTCAACTGGTGTTTTCATTTGACGAAGTCGTGTAGGGAGTCTGTTAATGAGAAAGCATGCGGTGGAAAATGCATCACTCCAAAACCGGAAAGGGACAGAGGCATGGGCAAGCAAAGCAAGACCAGTCTCAACTATATGACGATGCTTACGCTCAGCTACACCATTTTGCTGATGTGTATGAGGACAAGACACATGATGTGTAATTCCAAGCTTATTAAAGAATGCATTGAGGTTGTGATACTCACCCCCCCCCCAATCGGGTTGCACATGAATAATTTTATGAGTAAGCAAACGCTCAACATGCGCTTGGAATTGCAAGAAAACATTAAACACATCAGACTTGCATTTAAGAAGATAAAGCCAAGTGAACTGACTGTAAGCATCAATGAAACTGACATAATAGTTATGACTAACAGAGGTTTGGGCATGGCCCCATACATCCGAAAACACAAGTTCAAGCGGTTTATTGACTACACGACTCGACTGAGAAAAAGGAAGTTGATGACTCTTGCCTTGCTGACAGGCATCACAAACTGCATCAACATGTTTATTAGACACTACTGGAAGCTCATGACGATGAAGTACATGGCGAACGATGGGAGTGGCGGGATGACCAAGGCGCGCATGCCAATGTGATGGAGACACATGAACACCGCTAAAAGCACTAGGAGTTGGTGGCACATCAAGTGCATAGAGACCATTATTGCGCAGTCGACCTCTAAGGAGTACGTCCCTCATGTCCCGGTCCTTCAAAATAAAAATGAAAAGGATGAAATTCAGCAAGAACATTATTATCAAGGGTAAGTTTAGGAACTGAAAGCAAACTACGTGACACAGGGGGAACATGAAGGACATTAAGAAGACGTAATTGTGTGGATCGACGTGTAAGAAGTGATGCCTGACCAATATGTGAGATGTGCATACCTTCCCCATTAGTGGTGCGAACCTGATCGTGTCCATGGTATGGCTCCTGTGTAGAGAGCTTGCCCATCTCACTCGTCAGGTGATTGGTAGCTCCCGTATCCATGTACCAAGATGCATCAACTGGATAGGAAGGAGTATGCCCCTACTCATGACTCGCCAGGGCAGCCTGCTTCTCATTGCCCTTGCCATTGTTCCCGATCCCTAAGAAATCCTACTTGAAGTGATGATGACAACGGGCGGCAAGGTGACCATCAAGCCAACAACTGGCAAGGGGCCTAAGAACCACATGAAGGACAGCAGGCACAGACTCGACCTCCCGTGGAGGTGGTGGTGTTCCGTGAACTAGGCACGGTCGGCGGAGGTTTGCCACCGGTTGGTGGCTTGTAGGGCTTGCCATTTCCACGCGTTGCAGCATTGGCGAAAGGGAAACTCGACGTAGAGCGGTGAGCCTGGATGCGCTGTTCTGTAGCGAGGAGACGCGCGTACAACTCACGCGGCTGGATGGGAGTGTCACGACCATTGATATTCTCCACAAAATTATCATAGTCGTCACTCAGTCCGTTGAGGACATAGGAGGTGAACTCCTCCGGACCAAGCGCCTTGCCAATGGAGGCAAGTGTGTCAGCCATACCCGTCACCTTGTTGAAGTAGTCGGTGACTGTGAGATCATGAAGCTTCACCTTCCCAAGCGCAATGCAGATGGCATGAGCATGTGCCTAAGACTGCGAAGCAAAGCTGGTATGTAGGGTCGTCCACGTGTCCCGAGACGTAGCGGCAAAGATGACCAGCGACAAGACCCCCTTCGTAAGAGAGGACTGGATGGCAGAGATGGTGGCCTGATCCTGAGGCACCCACGCATGATGTCCCGGGTGGTATGGCGGAGGGCACGGCAAGGTGCCATCGACAAAGCCCTCGAGGTAGCGACTTCGAAGAAGTGGTAACACCTGAGCACGCCACGATAGATAGTTATCCGTCGTCAGCTTCACCAGGATGAGATGCGCAAAGTAGAACGGTGCATTGTGTACACCATGATCCGAAGGCGACAGGGGCGCATAAAAGCCCGAAGGTGGAGCACCACTCGGTAGCATGGAGGAAGCCGCCAACTCCGTCGATGGACCGGCGTAGGGTGTCCCGTACAAAGAGGACGCGCCATACAAAGGCACGGTCACTAAGGCTATCGGGTAGATGTAAGCCATTGGGGCAGGGGGCATAGGGTGACGGCAATGCAAAAGAATTTGTCCACGGGTTGACGCTGGAGGAACCAACTGCCGAGTGTTGCACGTTCTGCATGTGTTGACCAACTGCCAAGTGATGCACGTTCTGCATGTGTTGACCATCGTGCTGCATGTGTGGATCACCGCGGGTTGCCAGGTATTGGATGTAGTTCGCTGGCGGATGCGAAGGAGCAGGGGACGGGTGGCCCGCTAGCTGGGCACCGTGCGCTGGCGGTTGCGAGGCGCCAGGGGGCGGGTGGCCTGCTAGCTGTGTGCCGTGCGCGGGCGGATACGCCCACTAGGAGGAAGCCGCGGGCGGAGCACCAAAGATGTCGTAGGGCACGGGCAACGGGGCGGCACCGTACGGCGCGGGCGGCGAGGCGACATCGGAGGGGCCTGAAGGCAGCAGAGCGCCGTCGTTGTCGAAGGTTGGGGGCGGCGGGGCGCCAGCAGCTTGGCCGGCGGCAGCCATGGAGGACCCGGCCAGGGAGGCCAGCGGCCTCTATGACAAAAACGGGGAGGCCTGAGCGGCCGTGACCGGACCGGCGGTCGAGGCGGTGGCCAGGCCGGCGGAGATCGCAGCGGCGGCGGCCGGCATAGAGGTCATAGATGTGATCGGGACGGGTGGAAGCGGATGATCGTGACCTAAACTAATACCATATAAGACTTAGTATTTTGGGAAACTGCTCGACACCCAATACGGGTGTGGCTATCTTATATATATAGACATACGTCAAGCGTACAAATACAAGATTACATACTATACACAGAGGCTACGTAATATTGTCTAACAATTAGTACTAGTCTCCTCTGTCCTTGACCCAACAGATCATCTGTGGAATATGTAGCTGCGGTCAGGCGCGAGTGAGGCTGCGTAAATACACGTAAACAGCGACTAGCAGACCAAGCAGATTTAACTCAAAACAGATTCCTCTCAGTCTTGGACCAAGTCACAGAAAATCTTGAAACTTCGTAGGCCGTGCAGTAGTGACAATTGGTTGCTGTCGGATTAAACGGATCCCAGACGCAACCCTAACTCTTGATCTCAATCCCGTGCCTGATGTTTCAAACTTTAATCATGACTATGATCATAACTCAATGAATTTTGCCAGCTCTTTCTCCATCCGACGAATTGCAATCTTCTCGATCCGTGAGATAGATCCCTTCAAGAACTCATCACCAGCGTGCGCATGCCCCACGGTGGGCACCAACTGTTGTGAAATTGTCACGGCAGATGTCCTTAGTACGAGGACTTAGTCGTGAGGCTAACGCGTCTATGTGGTAGCTTGAGAGGGGTTGAGTGGAACGAGAGACGCGAGGTTTTACCCAGGTTCACCCCTCACGGTGGAGGTAAAAGCCTACATCCTGCTTCATTGATATTGATGATGATGATCACAATTACAAGGGTGCTCTATCTCGAGAGCTATTGACTTGTCTGTCGAAACCTAACTTGTCCCTCTTGGGGTGCCCTGCCCCTCATTATATAAGTTGAAGGGGCTGGTTACATGACTAGTCCTAGTAGGATTAGGATTACTCTATTACAAGTGGAGTCCTAGTCTTGCTTCCTTTGTAAGGGAATATTCCTTATGCTTTCCTCTTAAGCCGGCCCACCATAACGTACGTCGGCCTTCCCACGAGCCACCTTCTGGGCCACCGGTTCTTGTCGCTCCTCTGACCCGCCTACCGGGTCCCCAATGAGTGATCAGGCCCGACCGGGTCATCAGTGAGTGGAGGGATTCGGGCGGGTACTTCGTGAGTCACCAAGTTAAGGTGGGTCATTAGTGAGTCGCCAAGTCCGGTTGGGTCATACTTTCGACCGGGTCATATCGCAGGGTATATCCCCGACAGTGGGACCTTCGAGTTCCTTTAGGATAGAGTCGCATATTAATTGGGTATGACTAGTTGGTATCAGAGCCTCGACCGACCATAGGAGCCCCCTTGTTTGATCGTATAGTTTGGCCGTTGTCGAGTCTAGAAGAATTTCTTTTTCGGAGTCTAGTTATATCGGAGAGTACGAATTTTTTTTACTCCTCAGCCCCTTCGTCGCTCTGGTAAGGAACCCTGATGTAGGTGTTTTGATTACTCCTCTTCCCCTCAATTTTTTTAGGATCACGCAGTTGGTTTTCATTCATTGCGATGTCAACTCTTTTCATCCGGTGCATTTCTCGTCAAGTTGACTCGACCCTCGTCGTCTTTTGCGAGATCAATCCTTAGTTCTTTATCAACGACGTTGTACCCCCATGTGAAGTTGTCTTTCTTTTTCCCACCCACCCACCCTTTTCTTCTCGGAGCCGGAGTCCGTAATCGAGTATCCATCCTACTCGTGCGAAGCCTTTGCATTCTTTCCTCAATTAATTCAACTCCCCGTTCCAAGTTGCCTGTGTTTTCTCGCCCTCCCACCCGCTTTCTTCTCGGAGTCTGAGCCTCTATTCGAGCATCTATTTCCTTCGTGCGGAGCCTCTTAAGTCTTTCCTAAATTGTCTCAACCTCTGAATTCTCGTCAAATTCATTGTTGTTCGTCTCATTTTCTTTCTGGTGGAACCAATTCAAGTTTTTTGTTGTTAATCATATTCCTTTCCTCGACTCAAGTGTTTCCCCTTGCTCATTTGCCTCCCACCAGTTTATCCTTCCGGAGTACTCAAGACATCTCAGAAGATTCGTGTTTGCCTTTAATTAATTCGAGGTTGTCACCTCATTCGAGTCTTTCAATCGTTTCGGTGCATCATTTCTCATTCAACAATCCTTTATAACGGTGTTTCTTTTCAGTGGGCCCTAACCCACAGGTCTTTTCCCAGGATCTTACCTGACTCTTGTAATTTTCCCGAATTTATTCTCAAATTCTTTTCAAAGTTTGAAGTAAGAATGAATTTCATCAGTCACATGCTTTTCCAAGATCGATTTCAAATTATTTTCATTGTTGGATCAACCTCTTCGCATTTTCATTCTCCCAGAGTATCTCAACAATTTTTGGTGGTGTTCCTCGTCGTCATTCTCAACATTTGAAGACCAAAGAAGAGTTTCCTCTAAATCTTTTCCGTTCTCTCGGAGATTCACAGTGTTAGCTCGATGTTTTCCTCTCAAATTGTTTCCAATCGTGCACTTCTTTTCTTACCCATCCGGTGTATTTCAGGAGTTGTTTTCTGTTTCGATTATCCGGAAGCCTCCATTTCGGAATATTTCTTCGTTCCAAGTTTTTAGCTTCGTTCTCCAATTATTCTAAACTGATGCCACTCCGTTCGTCTCCATATTTGTACCGGTGCTCCGCTCAAGCATTCTTTAACCGGTTCGTGATCTCTTCGTTCTCTTGCATCTTGATTCACTCAAGTATCTTCGTTTGTTTTCTAATTCTTTCCGACGATTCATTATATTCTCTTCGTTCATTTTCATTGCCATGGTGGTTCGTTAAGAATTTCACTTTTGTTCTTATCATATCAATTCGTTCGTTCTCTACAGCCCTACTAGTGGTTTAGGAAGACCTTCCCAAGATTTGGTGCTATATCTTCCCGTAACGTTTTCCAACCCGAATAAGTGGTATGCAATCCATTGCTTCTCATCAATTTAATTGGTGAAGGATAAGCATAACATAATTCTTATTCTTCTTTCATCAAGTTGATTAATTCCTTCCTTCGGAGATTTTTCATGATGAATAGTATCTCGGTTCTAAGTTGCTCATTTTTCTTTTCCGGAGAACCAAGTTTTCTTGCTTGTCTCGTCGCGAAGCTCCATCTAAATCATCGCAAGGCTTTAATATTATTCTTTAATCCTCCAATTCTATCTCACCATTCTTTTGTTATCGGAGTTCTTCACGGCGGTTCATACGGATTTAATTCATTCGTCAAGTGTTCATCAAGATTCTTGCTTGAAGGAGCGCAAGTAACCTTCCTCTTTGCGTCTTGAAGTGCAATTAATTCTCCATATTCTTTTGAAGTGGAGTCTTGCATTTCTTTGTTCTTCTCAGCTATTCAATCATTTCCGTTTGTGGCCGGTTATCACATCATAATTTTGAGATGTTTTCCATAAGCCCACAATAAGCTTATTCTGTTCGTTGTTGAATTCCGAGCAACTTAGTTCAATCCTTCTTTGTAAGGATGCTTTCAAACTCAATGGTGCTAGAAGTTGTCATATTCTTCTCCGTTCTTTTCATTCCACTCTTTCTATTCGTCTGGATGCATGTGTTGTTTCTCTCGTCAAGTATCGTCCCATCTTGTCAAGTTCATGTTCTATTCTTTCCATGTTCAGCTGGAGTGCTGCCTGAATTCCTTCGTTATTATTCCCTTTCTATCTTCTTCTAACCGGAGTGGTTTCAGAGTCTATCTTGTTCCTTGAGCTTTTGATTCTCGTCAAAAAACACCGTTCTTCTTTTCTACCCGAGTGCTCTCGACTTTGTTCATATTGTCTCTTGCACTCTTGGTTACCTTGTCCTCTTTCTCTTCCGTCTCATTCCTAAGATCTCTGGACAAGATCTCTTGTTAGTGGAGGAGAGTTGTAATGCCCCGAGTCCGATGCTCCAGGTGTCTTCCAGCTATTCGCCATCTTTTCCATGTCATCATCTGCATTTCATCTACATGTTTTTTTTCAAAACTTGCATCTGTTTGGGTCTCCCGATTCCTTCCATTGTCCGTTTCGGAATCTGACACCCTCACATGCACCCGTTGCACCTCTCAGATCCCGTTTTGTGAGTGGGAGAAAAACGTTCTCAAAATGGGCCGAGATTTGTTGAGTGGCCTTGGTATATCACCGGTAGACCGCCTATCAAATTTCATTCCATTTGCAGGTCGTTTGATGCCCCAGCGGTCAACCGCATTAACTGAAACCCCTCCTTCTCTTTGCAGCCCAGCACCCCTTAATAACAAGCCACTATCCCATCTAAACCCCATCCATGCTCTCCGTCATTGGATCACGATCGTGTGGGCGAAAATCGCACCTCATTTGGCCTCTCCTAGCTCCCTCTACCTATAAATAGGTCCTCCCCTCCATTTTCGCGGACGAAACCCTAGATCCACCCCTCCCCGCGCTGCCGGACATGTCCGGCCGGCGGCCGGACACGTCCACCTGTCCCTGCAGCCAATCCACAGCGCTACGCGGCCTCCCGCCGGCCTCTCTCTCCTCCCACCGCCGAGGCCCGCCATGGCCCATCGCGGGCCCGCCTGGCCTGAACAACGCCGACGCTCCGCCCGAGCCACGCCCGAGCCGCCCGCTGCCCAGCACCTCCGCCTGCACCGCACGCCACTGCCGTGCCGCATCTCCGCCGCCGCCACCGCTCGCCGCCGCCCGCCGCCCGAGCGCCTCCGCCGCCTTGTGCCGCCCCGGACCGCACCGGCCATCGCGCGCCCCGTCGCCTCGCGCTACGCCACTATCGCCCCTTGCGCCGTCAGACCCGCACCGCCCCCCGCCCTCCTCGACCTCGACCTCGCTAGAGCTCTCGCCGCAGTCGTTAGATCCATCGCCCCCGGACCGGGACGAGATCCACCGGGAGCCCATCCAAACGGCCTCCCCGTGTCCGGATCCCTCCATCCTGGATCTCCTCATCCCACGTTGACTTTTTTAGAGGGTATAATTTCCACTAAGTCCTGAGATTCCAGAATCATGTGTGCATCTTTGAGCTGCCATAACTGTGTGCATGTTGCTCCGTTTTGCTCGTATGATATGTCAAATTGTTCATCTATGAGTACTATCGATGATGGTGTATTTTTCATGCATGTTACTGATCATCTTGATGCCTTAATCATTGTTGCAAGAGTGCTATATGATGTTAACTGCTGAAGATTGTCATAATTTGCTAATTTGTCTTTTTATAGCATTTTGTGGGTTCATCTTTTGAGAATCATGTCAATATGTTTTAGGAGCATCTTCATGCCATCTTTACAGTGGTGCCATCCATGTATTTTTATGTGCCTAGTGCTGACTAGCACAAGCTTGTGAAGGGTGCTACTTGATGTTTGTTGTTTTCCGAGACTTGGTGATTTTGCTAAGTCTGTAACTGTTACTTGATGTTGCCATGTTAACTTGATGCTACCATCAATTCCATGCACAATCTGGAGATGCCTAGTTGACATGTTTTGATGTCCATATTATGCTCTATCAAGCCATGCCATTTTATGTCTCATATGTGTCCTGTAGCATATGTTTTCATTGCCATGAACATGCCTAAATGATGTTCCACTTTCCTGTTAACTTCATGATGCCATGTTGTGAGCTTGTTGTTGATCAATCTATGCCTCTTCTGGTGATGCTCCAATTACATGTTTTGAAGTATGCTATGAGTACTTTTTCCACATGCCAAGTTTGTTAACTTTGGACTTCATATGACCTCTTTTCCAAGCTTGCAAACATGCTATGCTAATGTTGTTGTTTTACACTTGCTGAAATTGTTACAACTTTCAAACTTGTCTTGTTGGTTCCCACTAGTACTTGAGCCATATGGTTATGATGCTGGTATTCGCTCTTTATTATGTGTACTTTGATGCCATGCCTGTGGTTGCCATATAACTTGTTGTAGCTTGTCTCCTTCTTGCTCTCAATTTGCCATCATGCTAAATTTGTCATCCTATTAACAGCATGTTCCTTTTTGCATGGATCATAGTAATTATTCTATGCATCATATCAACTTGTGTCCATGGACTAAGTTGAAGTATAACATGTCTACTACATGCCCATGTCTTTTGCATAATTATTAAAGTTGCTATGGTTGCTGTTATGTGCCTTCAAAGTCAACATCATAATGTTATTGTTTTGCATTCCTAGATTTCATCCAAGTTTGATAATCAGTTTATGTCATGTTGCATCTTGTCTTGTTGATTGCCATTGATCTAGGGCTCATATGGAGATGCTTACTAATCATGTTTTTCCATGTTTAACCTGTACTTTAATGCATGCTTTTGCTTGTTATGTTCTTGCACTGTAGCATCATTGTCGCATGCCTCCAACATGTCAACATGTTATTTTTGCTCACATGTATGCCTGTTTTTCTCTAAGTCATAATATGTGTTATTAAGTTGCTTTTTGCATTGTTCATGTTGGATTAATCCGGATGCCTATGAACTTGAACCTTAATGTTTTTTGGAGCATGTTGTATGTACTTTGAGTGCATGTCAAGTTATACCCATATGATTCATGTAGCATGTTGTTTCCTTGATTGCAAAGTTCTTAGTTGCTGTTTTGGGCAGATTATGTTTGAAACTTGTATTGAGTGTATGTGTTGAACCATGGCTCCGTTTGGAGTATGCTCTATATGAACTTGCTGGGTTTTGCATGTAGTTTCATCATGCCTTATTGCATCCACGTTTTGAGCATTTTGCATCAATGCCATGTTTAACTTGTTTTGCTCATATCTTCCAGGCCGTATCTCTGAATTAAATGAACTTTATATATAATTTGACTGGAAAGACGTGTAGATAATCTTCGTGCACTTTAACTTGATGTTTAACAACTTCAACATTATGTGTTATTCAGATCTGGACCAATTTCGAAATTTGCATACGAGGACTTACCGGAATTGTTATATGTTGTTTCCGGCCTCATTTAAATTTGCTTTCATGTGTTGCTCTTGTATGCATCATCTCTTACCATGAGTAGCATCATGTAGCCTTGTCATGCATCATATTTGGTTGAGCATCATGTCTTGTTTATGTGTTGTGTGTTTACCATGTTGTTTGCTTCTTTCCGGTTGTGGTCCTTCTCGATAGTTCCTGTTTCGTTGCGATTGTGAGGATTCGTTCGACTACGTGGGATCGTCTTCTTTATGGACTCGTTCTTCTTCCTAGTGGGACTTCGGGCAAGATGACTGTCACCTTGGATCTCACCACTATCTTTGCTATGCTAGTTGTCTTGATGCTATCGCTATGTCGCGCTACCTACCACTTGTTTATCAAGCCTCCCAAATTGCCATGATAGCCTCTAACCTTTCCACACATCCTAGCAAACTGTTGTTTGGCTATGTTACCGCTTTGCTCAGCCCCTCTTATAGCATTGCTAGTTGCAGGTGTAGTTGCAGGTTGTTCCATGTTGGGACATGGATATCATGGATATCATGGGATATGGTGTCTACTACACAACCTTCTTCTTGTAGATGTTGTAGGGTTGTAGGACAGTAGCAAATTTCCCTCAAGTGGATGACCTAAGGTTTATCAATCCGTGGGAGGCGTAGGATGAATAGGCTCTCTCTCAAACAACCCGGCAACCAAATAACAAAGAGTCTCTTGTGTCCCCTACACACCCAATACAATGGTAAACTGTATAGGTGCACTAGTTCGACGAAGGGATGGTGATACCAGTGCAATATGGATGGTAGATATAATTTTTTGTAATCTAAAAATTTAAAAACGGCAAGGTAACTAATGATAAAAGTGAGCGAAAATGGTATTGCAATGCGTTGGAACAAGGCCTAGGGTTCATACTTTCACTAGTGCAAGTTCTCAACAATAATAACATAATTGGATCATATAACAATCCCTCAACATGCAACAAAGAGTCACTCCAAAGTCACTAATAGAGGAGAACAAACGAAGAGATTATTGTAGGGTACGAAACCACCTCAAAGTTATCATTTCTGATCGATCTATTCAAGAGTCCGTAGTAAAATAACACGAAGCTATTATTTCCATTCAATCTATCCTAGAGTTCGTACTAGAATAACACCTTAAGACACAAATCAACCAAAACCCTAATGTCACCTAGATACTCCAATGTCACCTCAAGTATCTGTGGGTATGATTATATGATATGCATCACACAATCTCAGATTCATCTATTCAACCAACACAAAGAACTTCAAAGAGTGCCCCAAAGTTTCTACCGGAGAGTCAAGACGAAAATGTGTGCCAACCCCTATGCATAAGTTCGCGAGGTCACGGAATCCCATGTTGATCACCAAAACATACATCAAGTGGATCACGTGAATATCCCATTGTCACCACAGATAAGCACATGCAAGACATACATCAAGTGTTCTCAAATCCTTAAAGACTCAATCCAATAAGATAACTTCAAAGGGAAAACTCAATCCATTACAAGAGAGTAGAGGGGGAGAAACATCATAAGATCCAACTATAATAGCAAAGCTCGCGATACATCAAGATCGTGCTGAATCAAGAACACGAGAGAGAGAGAGAGAGAGATCAAACACATAGCTACTGATACATACCCTCAGCCCCGAGGGTGAACTACTCCCTCCTCGTCATGGAGAGCGCTGGGATGACGAAGATGGCCACCGGAGAGGGATTCCCCCCTCCGGCAGGGTGTCGGAACGGGTCTAGATTGGCTTTCGGTGGCTATAGAGGCTTGCGGCGGCGAAACTCCCGATATCGGTTATTTTCTAGAGGTTTCTGTATTTATAGGAATTTTTGGCGTCAGGAACAAGTCAGGGGGGTCCCCGAGTCATCCACGAGATAGGGCGGCGCGCCCGAGGGGGTAGGGTGCGCCCCCACCCTTGTGGACGGCCCGGGACTCTTCTGGCCCAACTCTTTTACTCTGGGGGCTTCTTTTGGTCCATAAAAAATCGTCAAAAATTGGCACGCCCATTGGACTCCGTTTGGTATTCCTTTTCTGTAAAACTCAAGAAAAAGGAAAAAAAACATAAACTGGCACTGGGCTCTAGGTTAATAGGTTAGTCCCAAAAATAATATAAAATAGCATATAAATGCATATAAAACATCCTAGATGGATAATATAATAGCATGGAACAATCAAAAATTATAGATACTTTGGAGACGTATCAAGCATCCCCAAGCTTAATTCCTGCTCGTCCTTGAGTAGGTAAATGATAAAAACGGAATTTTTGATGTGGAATGCTACCTAACATAATTTTCAATGTGATTTTCTTTATTGTGGCATGAATATTCAGATCCGAAAGATTCAAGACTGAAGTTTAACATTGACGTAAAAACAATAATACTTCAAGCATACTAACCAAGCAATTATGTCTTCTCAAAATAACATTGCCAAAGAAAGCTCATCCCTACAAAATCATATAGTTTGGCCATGCTTCACTTTCGTCACACAAAATGCTCCCATCATGCACAACCCCGATGACAAGCCAAGAAATTGTTTCATACTTTAGTATTCTCAAACTTTTTCAACTTTCACGCAATACATGAGCGCGAGCCATGGACATAGCACTATGGGTGGAATAGAATATGATGATGGAGGTTGTGTGGAGAATACAAAAAAGTATAAAGTCTCGCATTGACGCGGCTAATCAACGGGCTATGGAGATGCCCATCAATTGATGTCAATGCGAGGAGTAGGGATTGCCATGCAACGGATGCACTAGAGCTATAAAATGTATGAAAGCTCAACAGAAGAAACTAAGTGGGTGTGCATCCAACTTGCTTGCTCATGAAGACCTAGGGGATTTGAAGAAGCCCATTGTTGGAATATACAAGCCAAGTTCTATAATGAAAATTCCCACTAGTATATGAAAGTGACAAAATAAGAGACTCTCTATCATGAAGATCATGGTGCTACTTTGAAGCACAGGTGTGGAAAAAGGATAGTAACATTGTCCCTTCTCTCTTTTTCTCTCATTTTTTTATTTTTGGACCTTTTTCTTTTTTATGGCCTCCCTTTTTTTGGGCTTCTTTGGCCTCTTTTATATTATTTTTAATTATTTTTTGTCCAGAATCTCATCCCGACTTGTGGGGGAATCATAGTCTCCATCATCCTTTCCTCACATGGGACGGTGCTCTAATAATGAAAATCATCACACTTTTATTTACTTACAACTCAAGAATTACAACTCGATACTTAGAACAAAATATGACTCTATGTGAATGCCTCCGGCGGTGTACCGGGATGTGCAATGAATCAAGAGTGACATGTATGAAAGAATTATGAAGGTGGCTTTGCCACAAATACGATGTCAACTTCATGATCAAGCAAAGCAATATGACAATGATGGAGCATGTCATAATAAACAGAACGGTGGAAAGTTGCATGGCAATATATCTCGGAATGGCTGTGGAAATGCCATAATAGGTAGGTATGGTGGCTGTTTTGAGGAAGATATAAGGAGGCTTATGTGTGATAGAGCATATCATATCACGGGGTTTGGATGCACTGGCGAAGTTTGCACCAACTCTCGAGGTGAGAAAGGGCAATGCACGGTACCGAAGAGGCTAGCAATAATGGAAGGGTGAGAGTGTGTATAATCCATGGACTCAACATTAGTCATAAAGAACTCACATACTTATTGCAAAAATCTACACGTCCTCAAAACCAAGCACTACGTGCATGCTCCTAGGGGGATAGATTGGTAGGAAAAGACCTTCGCTCGTCCCCGACCGCCACTCATAAGGAAGGCAATCAAAGAACACCTCATGCTTCAAATTTGTCACACAACGGTTACCGTACGTGCATGCTACGGGACCTTCAAACCTCAACACAAGTATTTCTCAATTTCACAATTAATCAACTAGCACGACTCTAATATTACCATCTTTATATCTCAAAACAATTATCAAGTATCCAACTTCTCATAGTATTTAATGCACTCTATATGAAAGTTTTTATTGTACCCATCTTGGATGCCCATCATATTAGGACTAATTTTGTAATCAAAGCAAATTACCATGCTTTTCTAAAAGACTATCAAAATAATATAAGTGAAGCATGAGAGATCAATAATTTCTTCAAAATAAAACCACTGTCGTTCTCTAAAAGATATAAGTGAAGCACTAGAGCAAACGACAAACTACTCCGAAAGATATAAGTGAAGATCAATGAGTAGTTGAATAATTAAGCAACTATGTGAATACTCTCTAACATTTAAGAATTTCAGATCTTGGTATTTTATTCAAAAAGCATGCAAAAAAATGACGCTCCAAGCAAAACACATATCATGTGGTGAATAAAAATATAGCTCCAAGTAAAGTTACCGATGAACGAAGACAAAAGAGGGGATGCCATTCGGGGCATCCCCAAGCTTAGGCTCTTGGTTGTCCTTGAATATTACCTTGGGGTGCCTTGGTAATCCCCAAGCTTAGGCTCTTGCTACTCCTTATTCCATAGTCCATCGAATCTTTACCCAAAACTTGAAAACTTCACAACACAAAACTCAACAAAAAACTCGTAAGCTCCGTCAATATAAGAAAACAAATCACCACTTTTGGTGCTGTTGTGAACTCATTCTAAACTCATATTGGTGTAATATCTACTATATTCCAACTTCCCTATGGTTCGTACCCTCCGATACTACTCATAGATTCATCAAAATAAGAAAACAACACAATGAAAACAGAATCTGTCAAAAACAGAACAGTCTGTAGCAATCTGGAGGTTTCGAATACTTCTGTTACTCCAAAGATTCTAAAAAATTAGAACGACCTAAATAATTTGTATATTGATCTACTGCAGTTGGAATTGGTATTTTATCGCTCTCTGGTAAAAAAGAAAAATATTTTCGTGAGCGCATACTTTCTGTTTTTATCAGCAAGATCAAACAACAATCACCCAAGAAGATCCTAAAGGCTTTACTTGGCACAAACACTCATTAAACATAAAAAACACAATCATAACATAACATAAGCTAGATGAATTATTTATTACTAAACAGGAACAAAAAGCAAAGAGCGAAAATAAAATTGGGTTCCCTCCCAACAAGCGCTATTGTTTAATGCCCCTAGCTAGGCATGATGATTTCAATGATGCTCACACAAAATATAAGAATTGAAACATAAAGAGAGCATCATGAAGAATATGACTACCAAATTTATGTCTAACCCACTTCCTATGCATAGGGATTTTGTGAGCAAACAACTTATGGGAACAATAATCAACTAGCATTGAAAATTTACTATTCTCCACATAAGCATAAAATTTACTATTCTCCACATAGGAAGGCAAAACAAGCATAACTTTAAAACTTTAAGCACATAGAGAGGAAACTTGATATTATTACAATTCCTACAAGCATATATTCCTCCCTCATAATAAATTTCAGTAGCATCATGAATGAATTCAACAATATAACCATCACATAAAACATTCTTTTCATGATCTACACGCATAGAAAATTTACTATTCTCCACATAAGCGAGATTCTTCTCATTCGGAATAGTGGGAGTATCATAAGAAACTCGAATACTATAAATTTTTTCCACATTAAAAGAGTAATGTTCAGAAAAAGGGTAATCATAATCATGACAAGTTTTATCAATATAATCATCACTACTTTTTATAGCATAAGTGTGAAAGTGCAACTACCCCTAGGTGGTTTTGGTAATTCATAACAACATATAGCTCATTGAGCTAATGTTTTTCCAAGATGACTATTTCAGGAAAGCTCAATGATTGGCATGGCATGGATGTGAAAGTGGAACCCTCAAAATGCTAAGGACAAAGGATTGGCTCAAGCTCAAAAGCTCAAGACTCTTCATTTTATATTTTAGTGATCCAAGATCACATTGAGTCTTTAGGAAAAGCCAATACTATCAAGAAGGGATGAGGTGTTGCTTAATGAGCCTCTTGCTTCATGTGCTTAGTGATATGCTCCAAAACCCTCAAATACTTTCCCATATCCACATATGACCTAAACCCTAAGCCAAACTCGGTCATACCGATTCTTTCTATCCGGCGCCATCGAGTTTCACTTGTCATAAGCCACTGCCAAACCCTAGCAATTCGGTTCTACCGATAGGGATCTCGGTCTCACCGAGATGGGATTGCAAACTCTCTGTTTCCCTTTCGTAACTTTTCGGTCTCACTGAAAGAGCGAATCGGTCCCACCGAGATAGCAATGTAAATTCAGTGTTTCCTTTTTGTAACTTTTCGGTCTCACCGAAAGAGCAAATCGGTCCCACCGAGTTTGCCTGACCAACTCTCTGGTTAGCTAATTACCAAAATCGGTCTCACCGAGTTTGTGTAATCGGTCTCACCGAGATTACGTTATGCCCAAACCCTAACCATATCGGTCCTACCGAGTTGCATGTCAGTCCCACCGAAAATCTCTAACGGTCACTAGGTTTACCTTTTCGGTCCGACCGAGTTTGTTGATTCGGTCCCACCGAGATTGGAAAACTGTGTGTAACGGTTGGATTTTGTGTGGAGGCTATATATACCCCTCCACCTCCTCTTCATTCGTGGAGAGAGCCATCAGAACACATACACAATTCCAACTCATATGTTCTGAGAGAGAACCACCTACTCATGTGTTGAGACCAAGATATTCCATTCCTATCACATGAATCTTGATCTCTAGCCTTCCCCAAGTTGCTTTCCACTCAAATCTTCTTTCCACCAGATCCAAATCCTATGAGAGAGATTTGAGTGTTGGGGAGACTATCATTTGAAGCACAAGAGCAAGGAGTTCATTACCTACACACCATTTGTTACTTCTTGGAGAGTGGTGTCTCCTAGATTGCTAGGTGTCACTTGGGAGCCTCCGACAAGATTGTGGAGTTGAACCAAGAAGTTTGTAAGGGAAAGGAGATCGCCTACTTCGTGAAGATCTACCGCTAGTGCGGCAAGTCCTTCGTGGGCGATGGCCATGGTGGGATAGACAAGGTTGCTTCTTCGTGGACCCTTTGTGGGTGGTTGCTTCTTCGTGGACCCTTCGTGGGTGGAGCCCTCCGTGGACTCGCGCAACCGTTACCCTTTGTGGGTGGAGCCCTCCGTGGACTTGCGCAACCGTTACCCTTCGTGGGTTGAAGTCTCCATCAACGTGGATGTAGGATAGCACCACCTATCCGAACCACGGGAAAAACATCCATGTCTCCAATTGCGTTTGAATTCTCCAAACCCTTCCCTTTACATTCTTGCAAGTTTCATGCTTTACTTTCCGCTGCCAATATACTCTTTGCATGCTTGCTTGAATTGTGTGATGATTGCTTGACTTGTCCTACAATAGCTAAAATCTGCCAAGAACTAAAATTGGGAAAAGGCTAAGTTTTTATTTGGTCAAGTAGTCTAATCACCCCCCCCCCCCTCTAGACATACTTTCGATCCTACAAGTGGTATCAGAGCTTTGGTCTCCATTTGCTTTGATCTCCATAGCTTTTGGTGGTCATAGCCTTGGTTTCACAACCTAGGAGAGTATGGCGTCTAGCGAGGGAAATTATCACCATAGAGGTCCTTACTTTGATGGTACTAATTTTGCTAGTTGGAAGCATAAAATGAAAATGCATATTCTTGGACATAACCCCGCCATTTGGGCTATTGTGTGTGTTGGTTTGCAAGGTGACTTCTTTGATGGGAAAGAACCAAACCGTGAAGCTACCGCGGATGAATTGAAGATGTTGCAATACAATGCTCAAGCTTGTGATATTCTCTTCAACGGATTGTGCCCCGAAGAATTCAACAAAATCAGCCGTCTTGAGAATGCAAAGGAAATTTGGGACACTTTGATTGATATGCACGAAGGTACCGACTCCGTCAAGGAATCCAAGTTGGATGTGCTTCAAAGTCAACTTGACAAGTTCAAAATGAAGGATGGTGAAGGTGTCGCTGAAATGTACTCTAGGCTTGCTCTCATCACAAATGAGATTGCCGGCTTAGGAAGTGAAGAGATGACCGATAGATTCATCATCAAGAAGATTCTAAGAGCCTTGGATGGAAAATATGATACCGTGTGCACATTGATCCAAATGATGCCCAATTACAAAGATCTCAAGCCAACGGAGGTGATTGGAAGAATTGTTGCTCATGAGATGTCACTTAAGGATAAAGAGGAACTTCACAACAAATCAAGTGGTGCCTACAAAGCCTCATGTGAAGCCCCTACATCATCAAGTGAGAAACAAAACTTCAATGAAGAATTGAGCTTAATGGTGAAGAACTTCAACAAGTTCTACAAGAGTAGAAGCAAAGATAGAAGCTTCAAGTCAAGGTCCTACAATGACAAAAGATCTTCTAGTCGAGAGCGGAACTGCTACAGTTGTGGAAGACCCGGACACTATTCCAATGAGTGTACGGCTCCCTACAAGAGAAGAGAAGATTCTCCAAAAAGAAGAAGCAAAGAATCACCACCAAGAGAGAGAAGGAGTAGAGATGATCGTTATGAACGAAGATACTCACGGAGAAGCAAGGATTCGGAAAGGAAGGAAAAATCATCAAGGAGCTACACAAAACGAATACATCAAGCTCATGTTGGTGAATGGGTATCCGGCTCCAACTCCGACAGCCACTCCAAGAGAAGTTATCACTCCGACTCTGAAGATACTCAAGATGAAGGTGTTGCCGGTCTAGCACTTGTGTCAACCAACTCCTATGACATATTTGACTCACTAAATGAAGGAATTGGAAGATGCTTCATGACCAAAGGTCCTAAGGTAACACACCCCGAGTATGTTGATTTCAATAGTGATGAAGATGACTTGTTAGGTGATGATTTGCTTGTTGACAACTCTAGTGATGAATACTATGATGAAACGTCAATTAATCATGCTAATCAAGATAAAACGAATGACAATGATAAGGAGAAGATTGAGGCTCTAACTAAAGAACTAAACACTCTTAAGTTAGCTCATGAAACTATCTTCGAAGATCATCAAGAACTTTTAAGAGCTCATGAGAAATTACGCTTTAAAAAGCTCAATCTTGAGCAAGAGCATGAGTTCTTAAAAGCAATCAATGATGATCTCCGCAAGAAAAGTTCTTCTTACATTGCCAAGCATTTACTCTTATCCACTTACATGCCTCAAGTCAAGTCTAGTAACAAGAACAAGAAAGATTCTTCCTCTAGCAGTAACAATGATCATGCTAAATCCAATATTGTTGCTTCTAGTAGTTCTCTTGATTCCACTAATGATTCTCTTAGCCAAGTTACACTTGAGCAAGAAAATAGCTTATTGAAGGGAATTATAGAGAAAGGAGTGTACAAAAGCCTTGCCGGGAGTAAGCAATTCGAGGAAATTGTGCGCAAGCAAGGAATGCACCAGAAGAATCAAGGTGTTGGTTTTGAACGAAAGTTCAATGCCAATGGAGTTGAGTGGGAAGAAGATCAATACCCCAAGACAAAGTGTGTTCCTCAACAAGAGAAGTATGATACTTCTTTCAAGGGGACACAAGCTCAAGATGATCTTCCACCACAAGACTACCAGCAAAAAGGCAAGGACAAGCTTCAAGAGGAAATTGATGCAGTTGAAGAAGCTCCTAAGACCTTAGTCAAGTGGATTCCCAAGACTACTTCAAGTTCCACTTCATCAAGTACGACTACAACTCCAAGGATTCCCATCAAGATGGTGTGGATCCAAAAGAAGAAGAACTAGAGAGTTCTTGAGGGTGACTCCGCCAACATACTTCACTCTTATCATTTTGGCAAGAACAAGTGCAATCAACTTCCACATCTTGCACTAGTTCAAGGAGTCACAAACCCTCTTGTTGGTAAGACAAGGGACAAGGTAACCTAAAAGTTTTCATGGACATCATCTTGTGTGTGCATCACTCTATGTCTACGGATATCCTTGTTTGTTCCTTGTGGGACTAACCCATGTAGGTATTGAAAGTGCAACTCACTCAAATGGAT